>NC_087515.1:80508302-80768470 GCF_963921805.1 Phalacrocorax carbo | reverse complement strand
GGGCCGCTCCGCACGTCAAACACGAACGACGGCAGCAGGCGTAGGAGAGGAAGGGTGAAAGGACAGAGCCTCCGCCCTCCGCCGAGCGGGGCGCGGGGCGCAGCGCCCCGCCGAGCGGCGCGGCGGCGGCGGCGGCGGCTGGGGCCGAGGGTACGGCCGGGCAGCGGCCGCGGGGACGGTGCGGCAGCCCGACGCCAGGGGGCGGCCCACGACCCGCCGCCGCCGCCGGATGGCGGTGACCGCCCGGCGAGCCGCTGCGGCCAGGGGCGGTGGGAAGGGAGGACGAGCGGGGAGCGGCTGCGGCCCGCCGGCCGGCGCAGAGGGGAAGGCCGGGGAGGAGAGCGGACGGAGGGCGGCCTGGGACCCGCCGGGCGGTGCGTCCGCTTGAGGCGGCCGGGGAGCGGAGGATGGGGCCGCGGCGGTGCGCCCGAAGGGCGCGGGGTTTGGCCGCCCTGTGGTAACTCCCGCCGGGCGGGCGGGGGTGGCGGGGGGGGGAAGCGGGGGGCCGGGGCGGGCGCCGCTGCCGGGTGTCACGCGCAGCGCCGTGTGCGCGGTGCGGGGGGGGTTTAAACGTGAGTGGTGGCGGGGCCGCCATTTTGAATGGTTCCCCCCGCCGCGCCGCGGGGGTCGCGGCCGGCCCCTGCCCGCCCTGAGCGCGGGCCGCCCCGCGGGGCTGCGGAGCGAGGGGCCGGGGCCGGGGCCGGCGGGTGTGGAGGTGCGGGGGGCGCCTCCCCGCCGGCGGGGCGGAGAGGGGTGGTGGGGTGGTGCGGGCGGCTTTTCCAGGTGATGGCCACATGTAGCCTGCCGGCCGGCTCCAAGACGAGGCTTGCCGGTGCCGACGGGACGCGGGTGTGAGCGAGAACAAATAAAGTGCCGAAGTGGCAGCAAAGCGCCCTGGCTTCTCCTTGTCCGGTTTGACGCCCGCGGGCAGCGGCGGCGGGAGTCGGTGGGGCCGGTGGGCGTAGGCTGGGCGGGCCGCCGCCGCCGTGGGGGGGCACAGCGGCCTGGTGTGCCGGCTCCCGGGCTTCGCTGGCACCGCGGCGGGCGCTGGCGGCTGCAGCGGTTGGGCTGTGGTAAAGCGTGCAGTGATCAGATAAACAGCTAGTAAATTATTTTAAAATAAGCAAATGTGTTAGCAGCGCACGTAAATAACCTTCTCCAGGCTATTTCAAAACACGCAATTGGCATATCTAAACCGATCTGAAAACTCTAGCTTAATTTTAAATCACTTTTTGCTTTAACACGAGGGTGTTACCCATTTTTAATCTGATAAACATATTACCTAAAGAGATTTGATTCCTTTACTTGTTTCTCTCTTACCAGTTGTTAGCGGTTGTGAGTAAATTATGTGATGTTCTTATGTCATGGGACAAAGTTAAGTAGTACAGGCTTTGTTTACAGACTTTATGCTTTTGATCTTGCCGTTCTTTTTAAATAGGCCATACCCAGGGCTGGTTTTTTTTCCCCCATTTAATAGCCTGGTTTGGAGTTTCACATCACACTGCTAATTGCAAGTACAGAGAAATGCCTTGTCACGAACAAGCCATCAGATCCTAAGAATATAATTATTGTTAAATTTGATTATAGTTCATTTAAATATAGTTGTGTATAGTTTTAGTGTTATCTGGATACAAAAATTGTACTAAAATGCAATAGTGTGTGTTAACTCTTAGGTTGGTGTCTGTATGCTTTGCTTTACAAAACTACAAGCCATTTATTTTTAAAAACACACTAAAACCACCTTAAAACTTTAGAGGAAACAATGCTGACAAACTTGTTTGGGAAACTTTTATAAGACAGGCAACTAAGCCATAGTTCTTTAAAGAACGATGATGAAAAAGCATCATCCCTTGGTATGGAGTAGTAAGAATCAATATTGAATTAAATTATGACCTTAATTATTAATACACCAGGAAGGCAAGTTTCTTTTGCTGGAGTGAAACGAATCACGTGTGTAACGGCGAAAGTAGTCATGACGGCCGATGTTTGCCCCGTGTACGTTGTTACAAAAATGCAGCTGTAGTAGCTCTGCCTCTGTGCATATGACAAAAGTAGCTGTCTTCTATGCTGATTTTAAAATGCATTCCGTAACGGCATGTGCTGCCATCTCAGTGTTAGCAAAACTTTTTTTTTTTTTAATCTGACAATGTATTAGCTGGCGTGTATTAACGGTTTCAGCAGAGGGAGGAATGGCGATAACCCACGAAGGCGGCAGCCCCGATCCCACCCCCGAGGCCCGAGCGGCAGCCGCCTGCGCCGCTGCTGGGGCCCTGGTAGGTGACGGGCCGTGCCCCAGACCGCACCCCCCAGCGCAGAAGCGAGCTGTAACGCCCAAGCGCTTGGCAGCTCTGCGCCGCCTCCTCCGCCGCCTCCTCCTCGCGTTTGTAACTCCGCGGCCGTGCCCTTGTCTGGGCCCCAGCTGAGGCCCGCACCGCTCCCGCGGAACGGCTCTGCCCCTGCTGAGGAGGCGCCTCAGCGCCCGGCCATGTCGGCCGGACCGGCCGGGCCGTCGTGCGCTGGCCAGAGCTCCCGGTCACCGGCCGGGCTGGGCCGCCGGGGGTGGCCCCGGGAGTGGCGGGGGGCGGGGGCGGGCGGCAGCCCCTCCTCCGCCCTCCCGCCGCGCCGCGCCGCTGGCCGCGGTGCTGAACGCCGCCAGCCATGTTGGTGTCGGCCGGAGCCGGCCGCCCGGCCCGGGGGCGGGTGCGCGGCACGGCTGCAGGTCGCGCTCTCCTCTCCTGTTCGTCTCGTACATGTTTGCGTCGTTCGCAAGGGGTCACGGTAGGGAAGTGCATTCGCCAAAATCCTTTATGTAACACGCCGTATGTACCGCTTGGTATCGAATGCTGGTGGTAAAATCAATGACAGAAATGCTACAGCACTTTCTTGTTTAGAAATGAGCCCTTCCAGCAATAAGATTTTTTTGTAGGCAACTTGTGTAGCGTAATGTTACCCATATGAAATGGAGGTGCCGGTGAAACCAACAACTAGACAGGAGCTTGCTATTTTTAACCACAGGTTCAGTTTATTAAAGGACATTCTGAAAGCTAATATCAAACCAGCATGTCATCAGTGAGAACGAAATCACCACTGACAGTATGAGGAAGGTTCAAGAAAACACAGGTATCCGTTAGCAGCAATACCAACACAGACATGAGCTCTTTTTTCTTCCTGTTGTTAACCAAAAGATGGTTAAATTTTGAAAGGGGTGTAGTGTAAAATACTTTTTTTTCCAGCATTCACTTCAGTGTGCTTCAGCATCTCTAGTACACTAAAAAAATAAAAAAGCTTTTTTTTTTCCACCACAGAGACAAGTGTTCATTTTCTGTAATTGCACACTGGGTGTTTCAAATGCAGTTGCACAATAAAAAGCAAATACGCCGCAGTGGTTTGATGTGTAGAGGCTAAAAAAAGCCAAAAACAACCTGGTGTGTTTCATATGGGAGGATAACAATTTTAAAAACATACAGACTTTTTAACATTCTGCTTCTAAAAATAGAATGAGTTGATATGCAGGGTTTTCAAATTAAAGGTCAGAGGTGACAAACCGGGACAAAGGTCATGCAGCTCATTTTCAAGCAATCAGTTTCTAGTTTTTTTGTGGCTGAACAAAAGCTTAATTATACAGAAAAGCAAGGACTGTAATATTTAACTAGTCAATTTTAACAGAGAACCAGAGGTAGTTTTACACAATTCCCTCTTCTTGGATGTGGCTGTAACTGGAATTATTTGTGCTACTGTTACTCATACAAAAATGGGTCTGTCTAAATTTAAACAAATACATTTCTTAATTTAACATTTAATAATCTACAGACTATTTCATATTTGTACTTGAGAACTAAGAGAAGAGTGTGTAGCTATTTTCTGCTTTTTCAGTGATCTTAACAAAAAGAAGAGGTCTGTCCTGATGATACATACTACGATTTCAATAAAGTTAAATTGCAGGTCCGCGCATTTTGGCATTTGTGCGCATACTTATTATTTCTAGCAAAGCACTGCCCTTCCCAAAAAGCGTGCTTCCAGCCTGCAGCACTCCCTATGCCACTGTGCAGTAATTACACAGACCTAAAAACTGAATGTTTAACTAGTGTGTGTGCAGTCTAGTGTTCTTTCACTAATCAAGGATCAGGGTTCTTAAGAACTTGAAGGGTTTGTTTCAATGTTTATATTAATGATATCACATTTACACTAAACCATGTTTTCATAGATGTTCTAAAGGTATTTAATAAATATTCTGTAGGTAACATTTGATACATATTTAGACCATGTGCAGTATTGCAACACCTAAGGATAATACCCACAAATTATACTCTTAAAATTTGTACAGTCACTAGTATTTTTGTATGGCATAGTAGGTTTTTGCTGTTCTTTCAGACACTGTATCTCCTGTAACTACTTCAAATACTGATATGTGCACTGATTTTAAAGATTTTCATCTTTTAGAGATTGTGAATTTTTATTTATATATAACTGATGTTTCTGTCTACTTTTTTCTGGTTTGAATTAATGAACTATCTGCACTAAAGTTTATGAAAAATGAGAATTGCATTGCACTGTATATGTTCAGTTGTTTTAAACAATGACTCGGCCAGAAGGTACAACATACAGGACTGCTGTCCACTCCAGTTAAGATGAGGAAAATGTCATATACCCTGTACTATCCATACTTCTAGAAAAGTGAATGTTGGTGTTTAAAATACAGACACTCATCTGTTGTCTTACTTTTATAACCTTTGGTTTGATTGTTTTAATCCACAATACCCATAGAAGCATTTGGTGAGTGTGTTATGAAATACAAGTAATAAAAAGAATTCCATCTTTATTACTACTCTTCAGTGATTAAAAACCAAGCTAAAACAAAAACAGACCAAAAAAACCACCCCACAAGAAAGAAGATTCTGTGTTTTGTAGGTAAATGGCATGTACAAATAAAACAAAAATTCTATGTAAAGGAAAGGATGTGTGAAAGATGTGTAAATTCCATGAAAACAAGTATTAGATTAATGTCAAACATCTCAGAAAAGAAGTCTGGACAAACCATACAAAAGCTGTTACAAATAAAAATCTATACAATTTTTTTTTTTTTTAATAAAACTTGTTGCAGTGCCATAACGTTTGAGGGGATCATCTTAAATTCTTAAATGGTTAGAGTATTTTTAGAACCTAAACAAAAGTTAAAAGTTCTACCATTTTTTTATAGAACAGATTTAATCTTGGTGTAATAATGGTTTTGCATTGAGGAAAAAGCGTTTACAATTCCAGATTAAAAACATAACATCTCTACATTGAATGTCAACAGTACACATTCAATTTAGCGTAATCAGGGAGAATGGAGAAAACCTGCATTTTTCTTTAAATTAAAAACTTAAATATTGAATTCACCTCGTTGCCATCATGGCTCTTTATTAATTTGGCCTTTAACGTGTATCTTTTCATGTCTTCATTTGGATTGTTTTGTTTGCAAATACTTTTCAATAAAATCTTACTCTCTCTATATAACTTCTCATATAAATAATGACAAAATAAATCAGTGATCAAGCTCTGAAAAATACGTTGATCTATCTATGATTTGAGAGTTGTGGCTTTTAAAGGTGTTTTTCCTTACAAAGTACCAATACTAGTTAAAGAATACAGAGAAAAATCTGTCTGAACACAAATGTATTAAGATCACAAGGTAGTTTTCTTATTGTTTCATGCACTTTATAGCAAATCAGCATGTGGCAATTTCAATGTGCCCATGCTAACAGTAAACTGGGAACAAAATACTTTAAGGAAGCGGAAAACCAGTAGTAGTAGCGGGTGATGTGTTTCATTTTTAAATTGTGTATTTAAAAAATTTCACCTTTGAATCTTACAAAATACTGTGTGAAACATACTTATTTTACGTGGCTTTTTATTAAATAATTACCATAGGTGCTTAGTATATGTACATTCAAATGCAGACTATACAAAATTGCAGATTATACTAAATCAAATACACAGTTCTCATATTTAGTGTATACCTGATTTTGATCCTTAAAATAAAAATAATCTTGTTCAGCATGTTCCTTTAGTACATATTATTAAAGTTTTAACCTAAATAAATCCTAAATAGTTTTTAATTCTAAAATAATTGTCAGTATTAATATAATAATAGTATTTCCTTTTGACGGGAAACTTTGATCCTGTTTAATTAGTTGGCAGGCATGCATCGGCTCCGATTCTGGCACGGTGGTTTTATTACTCCCCTGTATCAGACCCGTAACAACAGGGGAAGCACATTCTCACTTTCTCTGTTCCTGTCCTCACTGTAGTCAAATGACATTCTTACAAGTAGTTAAAAGGTGCATAACTGGATGTTTGATCTTCAGAAATGTGTACTTCATTTCTTAAAAACTAAGGTATGCTTAGCCTCTTCCTGTATCTGAGAAAAGCACACCTGGACAATTGCCAAGCTGTTTTATTTACTTCAGACTGTAATAGTCCTCCTTCAGATCAGTCAGAAAATTGGGTGAAATTAGTAAAGAAATACTAAATTTTAATTTGCTAGTTGTTAAATTAGTTTTCTTGAATCAGCATTTTCAAAAATGTTTTGACATCTCACATGTGGTTGCTTTTATCTTCACGTGCTAGAAAAATATTGTAATGGTGTAAGAAGAAAAGCATGGAAGAAAAGCAGAGAGAATTATGGCTGGACTAAGAATAAAATTGTGAGAGGCTTCAACGTTTCCCCCCCTGTAATTACATACAGACTTTGAGACCTGAGTGTACCTTTTCAGGAAATTGTAATTTTTCTTATTTATGCATTTCAAACTAAGTATATTTTACTGAATGAAACGGAATGAGATTAAATGAAAAAGAGAGTTAAAACCGTGAAAGCACCTCAGGAGGAAATCCATTATTTAGAATTGTACATGAAGGAATCCACCTACTTATTCTTAAAACAAGTTAATTCAGAGTATGAGACAACACTCATTTGTGATGTTTGAAATCAAAAGTACTGCTTCTACCAGCAGGCAAGAACTGTAAAGAGGAATAAAGTGTTAGTTGATTTTTACTGACTGGTTCAAAAGAGAGACAGCAGGTTTGTTAATTACAAAATACAATTTCTGAGTGAATATATCCAACCAATGTGTGTATGTATATTTAAAAAGCTGTGGTTTATGCTCTTCTATGCTTGGGTTCTGTACACAGGGTTTTAAAATTTTGCATATATTTTGCAGCGTTTGTCCATTTACATCTTTACTCCTGATGAGCTGACCAAAAGAGCTCCTTTAACACTGCAATGTTTTCCCCTATTCCTTTGCATCACTATCATACTTGTTATGAAATAAAGTATTGGTGGGTTTTGTTTCCTAGTTCTTCTGCACTCTGATGGTACTTACAGTATCCAGCATTCGTTCAAAAAAAATACTGCTGGCTTTACTCTCTGGAAGAAATCAGTCCCCTGGCTACCACTGCTGTGGGAGAAACAGGCTTAACACCTGAGTATTTCTTTTCAACTTGTTTTTGAAGGAAAGCAAATCACTTACCTAGATGGAGTAACTGTGTGTGTCTGCTTTACTTCTGTCCAAGCAAATTATGTTTCTGAATCTTTTAGCAGCAAACTTGCTTAGGCTAATGAATTCGAAACAATGATTAGCTAAGAGAATTCTTGGGGTTTTTTTCTAATAGGTATAAACTTACTGTTATTTTCCACTGACCAGCAAGTTGTCAAAAAATAAACGATATAAACTGTTAAGTTACAGAATGCGCTACCTGTAATGAAAGGTGGCTTACCTCTGTTAGATGTCCGATGCTGTGTCTTTAGCTGATACTACTCTTTTAATGTATTTCCTATCCTGCAATAATTCCACACGGCGCTCTGTTGCATTATTTTTTGTGCTGACTGTTACAGTATCCTTCCACATGCTGCGAATGTATAGTTAAAACAAGGATTGTTTTCAAAGCAAGTAACTTTTTCTCTAAAAGCATCTCATTGTCTAGTACATAATCCCTAACCGGCATTTATTTGGTTGTTTGCGGTTACAAAGTTAATGTCAGTGCCAAGGTAATTTCAAAACTAAAATGCCAAAATATTTTTCTGTTTTGTACAGCATAAGGAGGTGTAGGAGAGTTCACCATGGGCCAGTTCAGAGCCCAAACCTGCTTCCATTTAAGTCAGGGGCTGATTTCTTATGACTTTCAGTAGGATGCAGCAAAATACATGCTCAGTAGTTTCTCATTTAAACTATGTGGTTTAAATGAATTCACAGAATTGGAACGCCCGGGCTTTTCTACAAGACTGTCCCTTGTGCCAAGTTTTGTGTATCGCATTGGGAAGGTTTTTTTAATAACTATAAAAAAATTACATCCCCTTTTATCTACTTAACAATCTGGTAGGTATATGTGACACACTAAAATACGAGATGCTTACAAATGCGTTATGAAATGGAAACAAGAATAACTTGAGCTTGTGCTGTTCTCTGTACGATTTTTAAGAACTGTACTTTTCCCCTTTGCATCGGGACACCGTCCCCCAAATATTTATTTTTAATCCCTTCATAAACTGAAGCAGACTACGTGCCAAAGCCAAGAACAGATCCTTTACTCTATGCTTGCATATTTCATTGCATTGCATAAATAATGCAAGTAAATCCGAAAGACACAAAAGCCACATAGCCACAGGTTGGCAGAACAAAGAAGCAGACACAAGAGATGGGGCTTCAGTGCTTGAAGGTGTAAAACCAGAGCCAGGTTTAATACATGGCAAAAGTCCACACAATTCCAGTGGGAAATTTAGCTACTACAAAAGAAGAGGAACTGAATCAGCTTGCCAGTGTCGCTGGGCTGAAAAGAAAGATTGTGCCACCCCCTTTTCTGGTTCCTGGTGTTGGAAAGGACTCGGCATGACTGACTGTAGGGGAAGAGAAGTTAGAGAAATTTGACTCTCGTTTCTCTTTGGTTATTCTTCTGGCTTTGCTCACTCCCAGTGGAGCATCCCTTTTTTTTTTTTTAGTAAGAGAGCAGGGTAACTGTCAGGACGTGCTCATAAACTGGGAAGAGACAAATCTCAGATTTCTCTAAAGAAGAGGAGAGTTGGGCTTATTTCTGAACAGGAAGATAATGCAATTCCTTGTTTGTTTTGGATGGGTTTTAGTTAAAGTAGATTATTCAAAAGACAGTAGAGGGTGACCAGAGGACAGGCTTGTAGCAGGTGAGTTTGTGCATGCTCCTATCTATTCATCTTTCATTTATTAAACAAACCGGACAGCCTGAGTCACATGCTTACTCCAAAACCAAGGTATTTTCCTTCGTGCTTCCTACTGTCTGTGGTACTCATTTTCTGTGTGATATTTTTATTGGCAGCACACAAAATTAGCCAGGCCTTGCTCAGCTAGATCAAAAGTACACCTTCCATGTCATTTCAATCAAGTCACACACCTATGTTTTTATGACTAATTGGTTTTGTTTGGATTGAGACCTAGAATTGAATATTATGTATTATCCACTGCAATTTTATAACTGACATAATTGAAAGCATTTTTCTACTGATACTCATAAATCGGCATCGAGTTGCAATTTCAACCACAAAAGAATCCTGAAGAATCATTTTTATTGGTTTTTTTAAAATCATATACAAGGTATGACTGATTGTTTAATCCGTACATTTTAAGCATAGTAAAGACAACTCACTAGTTCTTAGGTTACCTATTGCGATTAAATATTGATAAAGGAAACAAACACCTTCCAGTATCCTGCAAATCTGTGTCTTTTGCCTCTTGTCATCAGCTGTGTACCTTTCCTAAGAGCAATGAAGGGGGCGATACCTTTAGGTACGCTTGGAAAAAAAAAGGAAAAGCAGCAGCTGATCTTTGTCTTATGCCTTGGTATCTCATTGTGGTTCTGATGAGCTAGGTAAGTCTCCAACAGTTAATAAGTTTATAGGTCACTTCACGGAGTCAATGCCCCGGCATTTTATGGCCTCCTAATGACCCGTTAAACTGGAGAAGAGGTAATTAAATATGGTGCTCTGGTACAATGTACGCAGTACTGACTCCAGCTCTCTGATTTTAGGTTCCTCAGAAGACGATGAAGTCATTCAAGAAGGTCTCCTCAGGCTCAGGTCAGTCTTTGTAGCGTCTTACACGGCTGACTTTGTCTGTGTAAAGCGGCGGTGCTGCAGCACCCGTGTCCCGCCGACTCGGAGGAGCGCAGTTCGGGGCAGGAGTGGGGGGGGGAACCATTAATCATGTGCACAAGCTTCGCAGTTCTTGCTTGATGCAGTTCGAGTGTCCTGCTTCTGTAAGACAAATAAACAGTTGTATAAGGAAAGTTTATTTACAGTAACCCACGGTCAGATACCTGTCATGAGTTGTAGGAGCCCGCGTGTGCATCAGAAGGCTGTAGGACCACCACAGCCTACCCACGGACGGCCACGCGCATCTCCGTCGCTGAGTACACTTTTAACGCCTCGAGTTATTTCCACGCCGCTGTCACGTTACGGCGCCGACGGGCCGTTACCGCCCAGCAGCCCCCTCGGGCCCGGCCCGGCCCGGCCCAGCCCCGGCCCCGCTCCTTCCACGGAGCGCGGCCGCGCCCCCCGCCCCGCGGCGGCGGCGCATGCGCGGGGCGGCGGGCGGGGACGCGGGGCTGCCCCGCAGAGAGGTGCTGCCGGCAGCGGGGAGCCCGGGGCTGGCGCTGGCAGGGGTGGGGTTTTACCTGTGTGCCGGGGCGGGAGGGGCCCCTCGTGTCACCGCCGGGCCGGCGCGGGCTGCCGTGCGGCGGGAGAGGGTGCTGCGCCCCACCGGGAGACACACACCGAGCCCCGCGTGAGGAGACGGGCTGGAGCCAGAGCGCCTGAGGCGCCGAGCCGCCCGCCCATCGTCCTGCCGTGGCACCGGGCTGGCGGCGCGGGTACCTGGGGCAGGCGGCGGCGGGCGGGCGGTCCCTCCGCAAGGGCTGGCCTTCCCCGCGGGGTTTCAGCCCTGTCAGGCGGCCTCCCGCGACGCCCGGCTAGAGCCTCCTTAAACCCGCCGGGGAAGCGGTCGCTATCAGTTGCAAATCCCCAGCTGAGAGACTGTTGATGTACGTGAGACCACATCCTGCAGCAGAGCTCTCCGAGCGGGCGCCTCCCGCGCCCTCCTGCCCCCGGATCACGCGCGGGATTAGAGCTATTTCCAGTATTCTACAAACGCCCCTCGCAAGCCGCCGGCATCGCGGGGCGACAACCCACGGAAGGCAGGGTGGACCGCGCCAGAGGGCCGTCCGGCACCGGCAGCCGCCGCCTTTCATTTCCACAGAAAATGTCAGTCGAGCGCGTCTTCGAAACCACGCTCCGGCCGTCAATTAAAGCAGCGGCGCCGCCGAAGTGCGGCGCGATCCTCCGGCGAGGGCCGCCCCCTCCCCTCAGCCGAGGCAGAGGCGGGCTGCGGGGAGCCGTGCCCACCTCAGGTGTAACGGCTGAGGAGCGCCGGGGCAGCCGTTGGGGGGCTCCCGAAACCGTGCTCCGGTTCCAAACGGCGGGCGGGGGGTGAGGGGAGGGAGAGGCGGCTGCTGCGCCTGCAAACGGCACCTCCCGAACAGAGCCGTCGCTCGGGACGGAACCCCGTAACTTGGTACCCCGCGGGTGCACGTCGAGTCCCGTCCCTCATCGTCCCTATGGAGGGGAATCGCGCAGCTGGGTCGGAGCTCGCTTAACTCTTACATTCAGAAAAACCTCCCAAAAATGCGCTCTGTGAAGAAAAAAAAAAAAAAAAAATTATCATCCCGAGGTAATCACACGGATGGGTAATAAGACCGAAGCAGGGAAAAGGGGAGAGCTGTGCGGTGGTTGGGCACGACCGACCCCTGCTCTCCGAAATGCGCGGGAAGGCACGCCGCCGCTACATTCCCCGGTGGAAAGAAACCGCTTTTGTGGGGTTTTTTTTTGGTTGTTTTTTTTTTTTTTTAGCGTTAAAACAAAAGATTAAAAGCAAAGAGAAAGGCGATTTTGGCGCCCAAAGTGTAGGTGAGACGCTTTTGGCAGGAATAGCACCATCAGAGACCCTTGGCCCGGGGGGTCGGTGCGGCCCCTCGACCGCCCGGGCCAAGGGTCTCTGCCGTGAGGAAGCACCCAAAAAGCCCCCCCGTCCCCTCCCTCCGCCTCAAGCAAAAGCCGGTTTCGATAGGAAACACGACGGGCGTCTTCTTCGGTCAAACATCAACGGGAGCGGCGCCCGCGGGCCGACGCTGTCGTGCGTGGGGCGGCTGCGGCGCAAAAGCAACCAACCCCAACAAGTGAAGAAGGGCGGGGGATGGAGGGCAGGGGCTCTCCTCCGGCGCCGTTCCTGCTTTTCCTGCCTGCCCGTCGGCGAGAAATGTTGGCTGTGCTTTGAAATGGGAAGTCGCGGCAGCACCCCGAGCTCTGCTTTCAAGTGTAAAACACGCGTTTTGTTTCAAATGCACGCGGGTCGGGCGGTTGTTTGGCCTCACCCCCACCCCCACCCCGTTTTGTTTTGAGCTTTGGAGGTGGGGTCATTTTTTTTGTTTTGGGGACTAGAAAAAGCCAGAGTTAGGACTTTTAAAGTTTTAGGAAGCTGACAAATTGGAAATCCAACACCACTGGGTTTGGTTACATAGTTTCAAGTGAGCTCTTACTGTGCATTTAGACAGACAATGATTCCAGCGTCCTATAATTGCCTTTACCAAAATTAGCATCTATTTAGCGAAATCTAAAGGTAGAATTTTATTTTTAACATGTAAACTATTACCATTAAACTCTTATTTTTTTTTTCCACGAACTGGCTTGTTCTGTAGGGCTTTTCCCCACTTTATCCTTCCCTCCCCCCCGCCCCGATTCTTCGCGAATGAATTTTGGAGGGGTGTTTGTGGGTTGGGTTCTTCCCCCCCCCCCCCCCCCCCCTTTTTTTCTTTTTTCCCGGAGAGTTCCCAGCTGGCAACAGCTCTCTACCTTCCACAAAACTTGAAAGGCTGATGTCCCTTGCAGGAAATGAATGAGTCGATAACATCTGACACCAGTGACCAGTCCAGTGACCCCAACCTTAATTCCACTAATACTGGAGGCCTGAAAATCTCAGTGAAGACCCTTTGCAAATCCCCCCCCCCCCCTTTTACAAAATCTGCCTTTATTTTGCAATGTAAGCGATGCTTTCCAACAAATATCTTTACATTCATTTATTGACGTGCTTTTGGTAATCTTTCACTTATTCATCGAAAAACATATACTGATTTTTCTTTTAACTGAAATTCGCTAACAAGACATTTTTCCATTTAATGAACTCAATCAACCCGTTTGTGTCTGTTTAACCAATATTCTAGCCTCTGAGGAACCTTTATACCAACTGTCGGTAGAATAGATCAAATTGAAAAAATTACAACCTTTAAAATTAACGGTATCAAACAGCATCCTTTCTTGTCTTTTCGAAGCGAAGGATAGGGAGAGCTCATATTTTATAGATGTGCCGTTCTGCTAAAAGAAGTGCGGTCTTGGGCACTTCAAGTAAGTGGTGTAAACTTTCTGTTGTTGTTTTTTCTTCCGGTAACCTTAATTTCTTGTTCATAGCCGGGGTTTCACGTGTGTTAAAATGTCGTACGTGTATTTTATATTGGACATCGTCCCGGTCGTAAGATCCAAGCATATAAAATTACCGGTGATTTAATATTGTAAAATAATCGCCGTTGTAAAGGGGGCAGGGTGGTTACGAGCAAAAAGAAGTGGTATGTTGCATGGACGCGCAGGGCAGGTCAGCGTAGGAAGTCGACCTCCACTGTTGAAATAACCTATAGGAAATTTACGGTTGAAGACTGCAAAGGAATTTCAGGATTTAAAGCTTCTGCTCCACTTGCTCGGCCGCTCGTAGCTGCACGCCGTTGCCCGCCCTCGCGCCTCTGCAGCAAACGACCGAGCCCAGCACCTCGGTGTGTCACGCAGCAATGGGGCGCCGGCAGGGGAGCCTTCGCCTCCCCGGGAGGCAACAAAAGGAGTAACAGGCCCATCGGGGCAAAGGCGTCCTCCTTAATTGGGCAGACTGATCGACGCCACTTCCAAAACAACAGCAAGTGCTTTGCAAATGCGTAAACCCCTCGGCAGCCAGGCTCTGCTCGCACCGGCTGGGTGCTTCGCCTTTTGTTTGCGTGTGTCCTTGGGACAAGAGAGGATGCCGGGGCCGGCCGGGAAGGGGGTGTAATAAGAAAGTAATTGAGCCCAGGTTTTAACAAGGCATAGGCAACGTTTAAAGGTTACCCAACTCTGGATGTAAAGTGAGGTTCTATGCATAGGGCAGGAGAGGCGAAACGGGGTGTTTCCAACCCCGGTCCGTGCCTTTGCGCTGGAGGAGAGGGGGCAGGCGGGACATAAAACGGAATCGCGCCTAATTGTGTGCGTGCGCGCGCGCGGGGGGAGGGTATCACGTTTCTAAAAATGTTTTCTAAACTAGCGTTCGGCCGCGAGCAGGGCAGCAGCCGGGGCTCGCGCGCAGGTCGGCACCGCGTACCTGCGAGAGCCGGGGGGGGGGGGGGGAGGGGTGCCCGCCCCCGGCCGCGCGCGCGCGCGCGCGGGCACCGAGCCCGCTACACACAGCAGCGCGTTTCTTCCCCGAGCCGGATCCCCCCTCCCGCTGGCAGCGAAGGCTTCAACCAGCAGCCCCCGGGCAGCGCTGTGCCTCCCCTCTTTGTCTTCTTCCTCCGGTTTTTTTTTGGTTTTTTTTTTTTTTTTTCGCCTTCCTCTAGCAAATCCTTTTCTCTGTCACTCCTCCTCCTCCTCCTCCTCCTCCTCTCCCTCGCGCTCCTAGGGAACAATCGCTGCTGATTGAGGTTCGCTCCAATACAAGGCTTGAAAAACTGGGCTCTTATTTAGGAAGTCATTAATCACATCCCCTCCCCCGGAAAGAGATGGCGGAGAAACCTGTGAAGTACAATTCCTCGCCCCATCCCCCTCCAGAAATGGTTTGAAACGCCAAAACCTCCGCACGTTCTGGGCTACGTTAAGGTGATAGCGCGTTTCCAGCGCGCTTTTTTCACTTGAATGCTTAATTCGTAACGCGCAGCAAAGGCGCGAGCGCCGGCAGCCGCCCGGCACGCACACGCGTGTGTGTGACCGTCCCCGTCGTCTCGTCCCGTCTTCTCCCCACCCCCCCCCCCCCGGGACGCCGCCGCGCTGCGGGGGCTTTGGGCGGCTTTTCTCCAGGTGGAGGCGGCGGTCCGGTTCTCCATCTGCCCGTGTTTCGCGCAGTCGGTAGCAGGGATGCCTCCCGCCATACGTAGCGCGCGTCGCTACGCACGTGTGTATCTCATTTGTACGCATCTTGCAGCCGCGTGTGGGCGCGCACCCCACCTACGGCGTGCGCGGAGCCCCTGATAACCGCATCTGCGCGTCCGCCGCTGCCTGCGTTTGTGGGTCGGTCTCCGCGCTGTGCCTAGAAACACACGGATCTTCCTACGTATTCGTGCATGCACGGGAGCGCAGAAACCCCAGAATAATACGTCATCTCGATTTCCCGTAAAGACGCGTGCAGATTAGCTGTCGAGAAAAAAAAAAAAAAAGTGTTGGAAATTTCTTGTTCATTCATAAATTATTTCGGTGTGTCAGCCTAGTTGAAATGGCGATTGGCTGCTCCTGCCTCCTGCCAACCCCTTAAGGATCCGATGTGAAATTAGTAGCAAGAAGGCATGTAATTGACCGAGTCACGTGTGCGCAGGGGGCCAGAAACGGAGCGAGAGCGAAGGGGAAAAATCAAAAGAGGGAAAGCACATTAGACCATGCGAGCTAAATTTGCGATCGTTCAAAATCAGGATGTTAGATTAATGCAGAAGACCACTTCGATCCACAGGGAAAGTTTTCATCTCACGAGTTTGGAGCAGAGGGCCCGTGGGGCAACATGGCCGAAGGTTAATTTTCTTTTTCTATTGTTTTACTATGATTTTCGCTCGCTCGCTCGCTCTCTCCCTCTCTCATCCCCCCCTTCCCCCACCCCCCTTTTAACCCAACTATGCATTACCCTTTTTTAGCAGCTCGCGCAAGGGGGCTTTCTCCAAACCCATTGTTACCCAGCTCAGAAACTGTTCCGTACCGCCCACACCGATTCACAACTTGAAAAGCTTTCAGGGGGCTATTGTTTGAATTGTTCCTGTTTGATTAAGCACAGTTGCAGTGGTGGGATGAGAAAACGGCCGTACACCTGTCCCAACTTTAATCGAAAGTTTATTCCAAGGAGGGATGGATACACGCTGGAAAATAGTGGTTTCGGCGCTGCATGTGCAATAACCAGTTGTGCAATCTACCCAATTTTGCTTATTCTCTCTCCTCCACCCCTCCTCGGCCGGCCTCCCCCCCTCGCCCCCCGGTCCTGCGCCTTGCGAGGAGAGACTAATTGGGCTGAGAATCTCTCTTGAGAAATGGGATCGGTCTTAAACCAGCAATATTCAAGTAAAGTATCGCGTTCCGTGCGGTAATGTGGCTGAAAGATGGAGTTAAATGGAAAAATACACGTATGTACAGAAACGTGGGCTGCCGTGGGCAAAGGGAGAGGGAGAGCCTCCGTACGCAGTGTTTCCTCTCTGTAACCTCCGGTGATTTTATTTTTTTACGTATTTTGGGGAGAAGGTGGTCTATTTTAGGATTTAGGAAGAAATAAGCTCTTTTCGCCGCTTGCTTTTCGAGTTTGTTTTGTTTGCCCTTTTTTTTTTTTTTTTTCCGGTTTCTTCAGTAGTAACTCCTTTATCCAGCGGCAAAAGGATGTTACCAGAATTTAACTCTTTGCTTTGCATCTTGTGTCCCCCCCCTTTCTTTTTCTTCCCCCTTCCCCCCCACCCCCCCGCCGCCTTTCCCTCTCCCTCAGCAGGGGCGAGTAAAGGTGGAGACGAGCCCGGGAAGTTGCCGGAGCAGGAAGAAGAGGAGGAATCCCAGGTTTTGCACGGAACCGGCCATTGCAAATGGTTCAATGTGAGAATGGGATTCGGGTTCATCTCCATGAGCAACCGAGAGGGAAGCCCCTTGGAGTCTCCGGTTGATGTCTTTGTACACCAAGTAAGACCCATTTTTGTCTGCCATCTCAGCCTGCCACATTTGGTTGAGCTCAGCGGGACTCCGGTTTCATGTGAAGAGAAGTAACCTATTTTTCCTAGGTATTTAGGTGCATCTGTAATTAAAAAGTTGCCTTAGGTAGTGGTTTCATTGGCAGAGTACAATTTGAGTAAATAAGGTCGTGAGATCGTGCTTAGTCGCTGTGGCCGGAGATTTGTGCAAAGGGATAATGTTTTTTCTTCGTATCTTCCTCCTTGGTTAGAAACGTTTGTGCTTTTTAAAATTTATTTTCAAACGCCGCACTTTTCAACAAGGTTTAGCATTTGTCACCAGACCGATCAGGAGCAGACAGCCTTTCCTTGGAAACCGATTAAAATTAAACTCGGAAAAGGACAAATAAATGTCGGTTTTCATTCGCGTATCATTTGAATACGATTTTAAACGCTTTTCTTGTAAACCTCGAATTGCTTTTTAAAAGCTCATCTGAGATTAGTTAGTGAAATTAAGACATAATTATAGTGTTATTTTGCAGTAATTCAGACCTGAGAGCGTCCCTGCGGTGATACACTGAAGCATGCATGTGGTTTGGTTGGTTGATTTTTAAATATTCTTTCCTGGGGTGGGGGGGGGGGGGGGGGAAGTAACGATTAAGGAATCAGACCAAAAGCAGCGTCTCTGTAAGGCTGTTCGGGAGAGAAGGGGCGTGTGGCCGTCGTTTTTCTTTCTAAGCACAGCAGCGTGAACGGTGTTCGGATTTTGAACGTGGAAGCTGGTATGAATGCCTTCACGCAAAGGAGTTTCACGTGCCAGATACGTACAAAATGATAAAGTTAAGGGAACTTTCCCCAGGATCGGTAACGTGGTTCGTGAAGAAGGAGCATGTGTTAGACCTTCCCTGGTCCTTCTGTTAGTCTCCAGTTGCAACAACGGTATTTTGAATGTCACCCGTCTTCCCTGAGGTCAGAGAACAGAAGAGCGGTATCAGGTAGAGAGACCATTTTGGGTTTGGCTAGGGCCATGTTAGGGAAGCAAAAAGGCATCTTAACTTTTTACGTGGTTGTCCATTTTCTATGACGTTTGCCATGACGGTGCAGGGGAGTGTTCCATGATTATATAGTGATTCCCTTTTAACGTTCCATTTGATGGCCCGGCCTTATTTTGTGGTTACTTTCATCAGGCTTTTTAAAAGCATACACCTTTCATAAGGTTAATAAAAAGGTGACTGAAACTATGGCATGTTGCCTTGCTCCTTGCGGTGGTGGATTTCTGATCTTGCTGTCTTATGTGTACCCTACGCCTAATCAGTATTAGCTGGTTGTGTTTGGAGTTAGGTACAAAGTGTAGAATCCAATTGTGAACTTACTAAATTCTTCCACTTCCTGCGTTGTACTGGCATATGAGGTGCCCCCCTCTTTGCTGCTGCTTTTTCTTTTTGGAACTGAATGAATGAAGTACTTATCAAAGAAGGAGCAGTCTTCCTCCTCTTTTTCCCCCTTTCTTCCTTTCTTTGTACCTTTTTAAGTTGTGAAATTGCTTTTTACCGTTCTATACATGTACTTTATAGATGAAACCTTTTTCTTCATCTAATTTTGTGTTAATACATGTCATCCTTTTTGCTTTTCAAATACTAGAAGACAAACATTTGAAGCATAGCAGTGTTGTTATTAAAAAAACGCATTTGGAAACAAAGATTCATAGAGCTGTGGAAATAGAGACGTGTTGAACTGCATGATAACATCATACATTTAAGTAATACTAGACAAGGTGTGCTGCTCCATAATGGAAAGTAATCATAGAAAATAATAAAAGCATGCGGTAAACTTGGAAGTTGCTACTCAGTTGTGTCCCCTAAAGGAGGGGTCAAGAAGGAAATGTTAGACATGTTTGTTTAATAATTACAATTTATCGATATCCTTAGGTTTCTAAGATGTATCACAGTGTAAAGTGCAGTGAAAAATAGCATGTTTCATTGCATGTAAACCATGCGCCTCAGTCATTTTGAGTATTACTTGGATAAATGTCTTACTGAGTGAATTTATTAGTGTTCTGCAATGGATTGCTCTTACAACAAAGAAAATACATTTCTCACCTTTTTGTTTCTGAGGAAGTCTAGGATATACATAAACTTCATGGTGACCTGAATCTTCTTTCCATCAGTCAAAAGCAGAATTTTTCTGTTTAATGTAATGGGGAGAAGCAGTATCTATTTTGTTTCCGAATACGTTTTAGATAATTTATATTGCTATATAGAATGCTTTGTGTTAGCTGACCGGTGGTAACAGTAGCAGCCAGAGCATAAAAATGTCTTTAAATCAGTAATGTTATTTAACAGTGCTGCTTGTACAACAGAGTCTGTTGCCTGAACAGTGACTGGACCCTATTCCTATTAGTTTTATTCATTTGAAAAATGTAATAATGTGAAAAGGCCTTTTCAAGGCAAAGATGTTAGTTTATTAATCTGTTGAAACAAAATATTGCTGTTCAAAACTGCTTTGAAAACACGTCATTTTTAAGTGCGTGCACATACTGTTGTGTGCATTCACTTGTTCTGCAATGTTTGTAGCTACTAGTATCAGTATTCAGAGGAATTTTCAGAAGAAAATATTCAGAGTATCAATATTCAGAGGAAAGAAGCTTCCATTTTATTTAGTCCATGTCCTGTCAAATCTAGCTTGAACTCTGCAACAAGACTTTTACTGCCTTATCTTACCTTTTCTTCGTGAGGTTATGCCCAGTTTATGAGATCTTGCAATGAGCAAAAACTTGCTGGGTGTCAAGTCAAAGATCCTGTAATAGTTTAAGCTCATTATACCTAGACTTTTGAGCTTGTAGTAAGAAATTTTGCTTTCTTCTTGGAGATCCCCCTTGCTTGTCTGCAGATTATAGTAATGTATTTCTAAAGTCACTGCTTCACTAATTGTATATATTGATATATTTTTAGAGGACCATGCTTTTGTTTGGACTTCTCTTCCCCATCACCCAATGAAAGTTCTGTTCATGTAACATCTGCAGGATTGAGTTTTTAACTCCATCTTTTAAGTCCTTCCTTCAGCACTAACCATTTTGATCTTCTCTGAACTACCTTCAGGTGGTTGTTACCCTTCTGGTAATGAGGTACCTAGAGCTAGATGCATTATTTAAGGTAGAAACGTGCATCTGTCTGTGTGTTTGTGTGTACACAATGTAAATAGCGTACACTTACAGACATCTACGCTCTTGTCCTTTTCTAGTTTCGGTCTGATACAGCTTACATCTTTAGGTCATGTGTTTGAGTCATTTAATGTCATGTAAATATTACAAGTCCTAAAAAGTATTTAATTTTTTGAAGACAAGCCATGTCCAATGCAGCAATGTGCCTAGTCCACTGTGTTTCTTTTACAAAAATAAAATGAAAAGAATAATAGCAATGTTAGTCCTGTGCAACTCTGCTAAATCCAAGAAATGTGCACCTTACTGGACTTGGCTCAGTATTGTCTTTGGGACCTTTAATAGGTTAGCATGGGATGAATAATACAGCTTGCTGCTCGTTTATGATGTGAATTCTGCACATAGTTACATGTGAACAGCTCTTGTTAAATTTTACTAAAAGGTCTATTTGTCAAAGGGCAAAACAGACTGGAGAGGTGAAGACAGTGAAACCTTTTGTGGTGCCCATGAAAAAAGGTCTTCATTGCCAAGAAGAGCTCAAGTTTTCATAAAATTGGAGAAAAGGATAATGATTGTTAACATATTTTTGCATGTTCAAAATTGTACACACAACTTAGATAAGTACAACTTTTTTGGATGCTGGCAGTAAGGCAAAAATGCTGCGGATTATTCTTTGCGCAGATTTTGTATGGACTGTGCTAGAAACATCTGTATTTTCCTTTGCTTAGCATAAAGCCCAGATGTTAAAGATGATAACAAAGGGTAGGGTGCTGGATGTAAACAGACACAATTAAATACATGTTTGTGAATATCAAGGGTTATAATGTTGTGTTCTGTTTCTGAGTAATGTGGTCTTTGAGGACGAGATGGATTGTTCCGTTCAGATGATGTTTGTTGGGACCTGTCTCTGTAGTCCAAACTTTTTACTGTGTTAAGGGATTAATAAAGGATTTCTGAGCTGGGACCTTAAACATGATCCTTCTTTGGGATCCTCTTTTATGAGATGGGGAGAGGAAGGAAGGGAGGAGCAGCATGCAGGAGTTGGTGTATTTTGTTTTCTCATTGAAGGGAACACGGTTGGTTTGAAATTTTATACTTTCATCTGAACTTTCTTACAGTTGCTGCAAGTCACTGTTATTACAAGATTTGATAAAAATGGAAGAGCGCCTTTTTTTTCTTTCACTCGGTCCTTCTGCACTATTGTTTGTATATTATAAATTTTGCCCTTATTGTCGCAAGTACCTATAACAAAAGGAGGGAAAATTACTGAGGCTAATCAGTTATGATTGTAAACAGAAGAATAAATGGAAAATTAGACATGTAAGCAGCATCAGAAAAGTTTTTCCCTTAATTTGACCCACCATCCTTTTTGATGATCAATGAGATGCCTATTCTTCAAATGCCTAGTACTTTAGCCACAGTTGAACAGCTTTTTCTAGGATGAAGCTGGGCATGGCAATGATACACTGAATGCTGGCTCTCTAATTTTGTGACACATGTGTGATCCGGTGCTTTCACAAGGATGCACTCATTCATTCATCTAGCACATCTTTTCAATTTCTGTGTTATTAGGAGCCTGTAAAAAACTACTTAATTGCTCAGGAGAACTGGAAGTTCTGGGCAAGCAAGTGGGATCAATATTACATTGCTCCTTACTGTAAAACATGACATAGCAATGCCCCTTTGAAGTACAGCAGTCTCCACACAGAGTATGCTATTAGAAATTCGTTGTCTTTGACTTCTGCTGGGGACCAGGCAAGCCCTATCCTAATCAAAACAAAAGTGGCTAGCAGGATTTAGAGAGGGAAGCTGAGGAAGGAAATGAATGGGGAGTAAACGTGTGGCTGAAGTGAGCATATGTATAGGAGATCCGGCAGAGATCAGACCTAAGCTAAAGTTGTCGGTGTCAACGTCTGCTCAGCAGCCTCAGTGTGTGTAGAATCTGTAATGGGTAGCTAACTGCTGGACATCCGGAGCCAGGCTTTGGCACCCACCCGTTGTGTTGGAGCATACAGAGAAAATGGACTTTAAATTATAGGGACGATAGATTTGTGGTGTGATGTGGAGCCTTGTTTGGGATTATTTATTTATTTATATATTTCGGCTACTAATTAGGCCCAGTCTTACGTTTCAAGTCCCACCTATGGACCCATGGACAGATGGCAAAATACTTCACTGAGAGCTTGACAGTTTAAGATGGTTGTCTGAAGAAACTTGTCATTTGGTATTTAAGTTATGGAGCCACCATCTGTGGAAATACCTTCTAGATTTCATCTATTTCCATCTAAATCCAACATTTTGGTGTATTTTTATCGATAGACATGTGTAGTACTTAAGTGAATGGCAAGTCCTATTAAACCTAAATGGTTTTGGATCAGATCAGATTTTGCTGAAGAAGTTTAAACATTAAATGTTGATGAGCAAAAATCACAAGCGGCCCAGAGACAGAGGCCTGCAACGGGACTATTTTGTCTTAAGAGCGATTGGCAGTCTTTGGCAGAGCAGTAAGTACACCGTTTTTCCAGAGCATGCTATCCTTCTTTCTCCAAGACTGAGGAAGTTGTGCACAGGGGTTGGGATACTGGAAGGAAGAGGATATTTTGTCTGGGGCACAAACATAAGATATCAAAGCAGATACATGAACCAAAGCTAAAAGGAAATGAATTGTCAAATTGGGAAAAATGTTGTTATTGTTGCTTGTCCTGGTTTGCAACTCCATTACTGAGGTACTAAGTATATCTGGACCCATCCAGAGATTTGTTTCAGACTCCTTACAAAGTATACTCCTATGTAAATATTGTTTAATTCGTCTTTCTTATGTAACCCCTCAGTAAAGACCTGTCATCTTTCCCCACTAGTTACCAACACAAGCAAAATTAGGCCCATGAGTTTCTACAAAGGTGTATAAAAGTGACTGTAAAGGCATAATTTAAGTCAGATCCTAGGAACCTAGAAACCGGAGGGTGAAGGCCATTTATGATGTTTCTTAAACGAACACAAAGAAATAAGGACATACCATTTACATTTTTCATTCCTTGGATTTAAGGGTGCTTTCCCCCCCGCTTTTGTTAAATTAGCTGAAAGTTATCATGACAGATAGGTATTATGTGATACTTAAGTCTTTCAAAGGAACAGTACTCAGGACAGGTTTGTACTAGCTTTCTCTTGCTGGATATCACTGGTGAAAGCAGTGAATCCTTAAATTGCTTCTACATCAGCAGAGTATCAGTAAACACCTCTGCATGGAAGGTAGGGAAGTGCTTCTGATTGCTCGAGCATATTTAGTGGGAGAAATTGGTGTCCAGCCCTTTCCTCAGATTATTCTGTCGGGTCCTCACTCTTACAATGGGGGGTTAACTCCTTGGGAGATGGCTAGAGGGAATTCCAGATCCCCACTCCAGAGATGGCTCAGCTGCTTGCGGAGCAGCTGTGGAAACTGCTGCAAGTTTTACAGTTAAGGAAAACTGGCATTGATTTTTATTTTTTTTCCCCCCCTAACATGCAAAGCTGTAACATGCAGCAGGTCAGCAGCTGCTCTGCAGGCAGCTGAGTTGGCTTTGCAGTAGCAGTCTGTTGAACAGGTGGAGGTTGAAACTCTTACAGCTACCCTTCTTGGTGGGCGTCCTACAGCCAAGATTTTACTTTTACATTTGGCAGCAGTGCTGCTGCTTAAGTAAGCTTCAAGAGCTTTTAAACCTCTCCCTGTTGGGCTAGCGTAAGTGCTGCTGAAGCTGAGTGGCAAACCCAGCTGGGGAAATTTTGGTTTTCATATCTTATTTTTATCATTTTTCATATCGGAGAAAACCCCATGATCACTACAAATAAGGGTGGGTAGTGTTGGCATCATGGAAGGGCAGCTAAGGATGCAAACAAGCAGGTGCCAGGGTGAGGTGAAGGTATAGGAAGGAAAGAGAGCTGGAAGCTGCTGTTGCAGAAATGTGAATGAAACTGCAGCCTCCTCTGGTGCAAAATAGAATACTGGTGTTACATTCAGATGGGGAGACAAAGTGTTTTCACAAGAAGAAAGACTTGAATGACTTTTCAAAAAAATGGGCACTCGTGGATATTGGAATGAGTACAAGCATCTGAGCTCTCCTTGAAAGTGGAATGTTTCAGGAGTCTTTTTAGGTCACACTTCAGTTTAATCTCTTATATTTCTGTTTTTCTTGTTTTATTGATTACAGTTAAGCTGTGGCATTGAAATGTATTGAATTGCAGTTTTAAACAAGCACTATTGATAAAACAAACCCCCCAAAATTAGGAGGATTTTTTGATCTGTGACAATAATGTGTGTTTCTTACTTCTACGGAACAGAAGTAAGTATATTTACAGGGCGTGTTCATAATAATTTGGATATATCTTTTTAGCAGATAGGTGAGAATTAGTGAAATTACTTGATAATCTGAAAAGTATAGCCCCCTAATTATTCCATATGCATAATTTTGAAAATTAAATAAATCAATACATTTGAGAAGTTATTTGTCTGAGAGTATGTAGAATATCTTTGTTCTATTATCAGTGCAGAGGCCAAGAAAGTCACACAGATACTTTCTATTCCAAAGTTCTAATCTAGTGCTAGAATTAGATTTTTTTGGAAGGAGGGAGGCTGAAAGGTTTGTTTTGGTTTTATTGGCATCATACGTTAGTATTTTCACGGGTTAAAATTGTTTAACAGGTAAAATCTGACTGGATCCATATGTTATCAATACTTGGAGTATGTGAATTTGTCTACGAAATCAAAGCGATATTCCACGACTCCTGCAGATCTTACAGTGCTCTGTTAGAAAACACTAATGTTGTTATTACATTCATAAGTGTGTGCTGCTCATGAACATAGCTGATAGTGGCTTTCCCATCAAAGATAATCTGTTCCCAGAGAGGCCCTCTTCTAATTAGTCATGGTAATTTATAGGTATGCAGTGCTGAGGGATTTTTTTTTTTTCTAGATTGCTTTTACTGTAATGCCACTTGAGGCTACTTTAACATTTGTGTTATAACTTTCTTTGTTTATGGTCATATAAATACATGCACCAAAATAATCCCTGGGCTGAAATTGAGAGTAACAGTGATAGCCCTTATATACGTTAAGTAGACTAGAATAAGCACAAACTTGTATTTTTTCCAAGTACAGGTGTCTTTAAAATCTCTTAATACCTCATGTGTGCTATAATTTAAAAAATGTTTTATTTCATTTTACAACTGTGTTTTGCAAGCTAGTAATCAAAATCTTGGTTGGTTTTATAAGCTATTTGTAATAATACAATCTTAGTGGAAATATGGGGTTTTAAAAAGCCTCTGCTGACCATGTGTAGTAATTTCTGAATATTCTTGTATTTCCAATATAATGAGTCTAAGAAATATGTAGAAGTTTTAGTATAGAATGTACCTAACAGATACAAGCTGACTTCTGTAGACTTTGGATTAGACCCCCAACTACTCCCTGTATTTAACAGATAGCTATTGTTATCTTACCCTGTTTAATAACCTGGCCTAAGACAGGTAGATTGCACATTTTGAGTATTAGCCATTGTTGACATTGAAGGGGAATTAGATAAAGAACTATTCACAAACGTCTTTGCTACCCTCTCCCAAAATAAATGATAAAATAATAATATATATTTGATAATGATAAAAACATCTTTAATGTTTTATTAAAAAAATAGTACATCAGGTGAATGGAAATTTGAGGATTATCTCAACAGTAAACAAAAACTTATCCTTAACATAATGAAACCATTACAACCCTTCTTTTCTTGTGGGTATTACAGAGCTGATGGGGCAAATTCTGCTCAATCTTCTCATGTGAAGTGGTCCCACTGACCTGTGAAACTTATTCAATAAACTGGACAGCATTAGGAGTGCATTTTAAGTGTCTTATAGCGAGTGTTCTCACTGGAAGTACGTAGTTCACATCCTTTTGGTTTTGAAAGTGTGTAAGTGTGCTTTTTGTCCTCAAAAACTTGTAAGGCCATATTATGATCTGATTTGTTCCCTGTACAGTACCTAAAATATAGAGTAGTAGACTAGGGTTTGGGTCAGTGCTACTTAATCAGGAGTTAACCTAAAATGATACAACTTAACATGATGTGTCAGCATGAACTTGACATTTATGTAACTTGTATATACCTTTCAGAATATCCTACTTGTTTTGTACTGTGAATATATGATATTTAATGTCTTACCCAAATTTGCCTGACCACTGATCTGCTCAGCTGCTTTGATGCAAAGGTCTTGGGCTGACAATGTTGTGGGTTTTTTCATCTTCCTGTTGAAAAATTGCTCAGTCCCAAATCATTCCCTCACAGGAGGCAAGAGTGGTAGAAGTGCTCCCAGTGTGACCGCTCACCATGGGTGCGCAGGCAGGTTCTCTTGAAGGGGAATGAAGTGCACCCTTGCAGCGAAAGGACCTTGGGATCTAGAGACAGTTGGGGCCACCTGTACAGGGCCCTTGATTTCTGGCAGGGGTAATAGGATGCGGTAGGTATCAGGAAAACTTCTGAAAAACTTTGTAACTACAGTATTGGGTATCTGTGTTCACAAGGGGAAGGATGGGAATCCTCCTGGCAGAGTCCTCCACCATGACTTGCCTTTTTCCTGGTACCGTGTGTTAGGGATGTAGAGATTCTACCCAGATACAAGGGAGCACTGACTTATGGGGGGGAGTAGCTGAAGCCCCCGTCCAGACAGGAGGAGGTGGACAGTTGACAGATTTGGAGGCATAAAATGGTCCTCAATTATTTGTAAATGCAGTTAGTAAAAAAGTTTCCATTTTGCCACAGTGTTTAACAGCTCTTCACTACAGTGAATAAATTCTTGTTTGGCTGTGCCAAACATGCTTGCTTTGTCTGCTTCAGTGTTTGATTTTGGGGGGGTTCTGTGTGTGTGCGTGCTAATTAAAGAAAGCATGTTACATTTGTTATAGCTGTTTTATATGAATCAAAATCACATTTGTTTAATGTTTTCACATAGCATGTTTTGCAAAAAGTGTTTAATGGATGGGAAGTGTAGGGTAGAAGTTAACCCTGGAAGTAATGCATGATTTCTTGTGTAGGAGTCTGGCTGTAGCGTGCACACTGATTTTAACTAACAGGACATTCAGCAGGGCATCCTGTTCATTGTGCGCTATTCTGGTTTAGAAACTGTTGCAACCTCGAAACAAAGATAAAAGGAAAATAATTTTTTAAAGCATTTTTAATTGGCTTCAAGAATTAGTGATAATTATCAAAGATAGATATTACTTGTAAGGTGGTTGATCTGAGTGTGAAGCAGATGCATGAATAAACAGTGTCAGAAATTAAGCTTCTTTATAGAGAACTTTGCATGTCACCATTGACTTTAAAGGACCAGGCACAAGGAGAGGACTGTGGGATTGAACTGTAGATGATAAGAGAGCAAAAGATTTTAAAGGTTTGTTGTCAAGATTAAAATCACATTCAGGATTTTCAGGCAGAAATACAGTGCCTCTGAAGATAAAATCTTTCCTTAAACTAATTGGAACAGGATTTTGTTAGTGTTGATTCATGCTTTTGTGAACACTTAATGCAGCAGTAAATACCACATCTTTTATTAAGGAGTGCTTCATTCTCCTGGACTGTAGTTTATCATCTACGCTAAGAAAGTAGGCTATCACATTCTCCTCTTAGCAATCCCCTTTTTTTTTTTTCCTCAAGAATTAAAAACAAATCTAAACATTCTAAAATCTGATCTATTAGATTTGAAAATATTTAAAATTATTTAAATTCAAAACATTCTGGTTGAGAAGGTTCCTTTAAATTTGATCTATGCCTCTGTTGTCTTCAGTAGAAATTAGCAGAGACTTTTGTAAAAAACAAAAATGCACTTTCCATTTTGTATAATGTCTTTGCATTTAATGACTACATAACATTCTTGTATGACAGCAAATACTTTTCATAATTAATCTGCAGTCTACTTTGAGCAACAAAATCTCTTTATGCTTAATAATGTAATTGGTTGGATTCAGTTTCCCCAAAGAATTTTTACATTCATCTTCATTAATTCATTTTCATTAAGCAATTCCATATTTTTTAAAATGGACGATTATTTTTATAATATAGTAGTTTCTTTTTTACTTACAATTATTGATAGTTTATTGGAAAGTGACAGTCCCTTCCATTCTTCTATGGGTTTATTGTTAATCTTTACGCAGATAGGACTTCTTCCTTGGATGATCATTTCTTTAACTGGTGACAACTGTGAATGGGCCACGATTAGACTGTTAATATGGCTACAGTTGAAGCACTATCCTTTTGCCAAAGATTAATTATTTTTAGTGTTCATTATTTGATAGTATAATCAATGTTTAGCATTTTCTATGATCGCCTACAGATAATACAGTTTTTTGATATGGGAATCAGTAATTGTTTTTAATTATCTATAAAGCAGTACTATGCTTTTGTAATTATAATTTGTTTTCCTTGTATCCATATGTAACTTAGAATTTATTCTCTTTTAATACTATGTCCATTACAAGGGAGCTAAACCACCACTGACCACAATAGGTGTAATGAAATGAACCTATAGGCTATTATGTTCTCCTGAGAAGTATTGAGGTAATTGGCATAAGATGCTTCATTTTGTTGTAATATTTCTGGTTTTAGGATGATGACTATAATTTATTTGTTGAATTCTGAAAAACTGGTAAACCTTATCTTAGTTTCTGTTTCTCCCTTTGTTTGATGTGCATTTTAATAGTACAGTATATTTTAGCTACACTTCAAGGACCAGATATTACTAAGAGATGAAATGTTGAGCCAGGTGAAATCAGTGAAATATTCATCAATAGGTGTGCTCAATTTCTCTCAAGTGTTTTTTCTGATAGTTTCGTTTGGGTGCTTAGATACTTAAAACAGAAAAGTTTGATTAAATAAAGGTAAGGGTGTGTGTGTGTATAAACTGTCATTTAGTGTACTTGTTTATTACATTTGTGAGTGCTGCACAATATTTGAAATGCTACAAAACTAATTATGTAACAGCATTATTTGTTTGAACTTCTCATACATGAATGTTCATCTAAATTTCTTGCAGTGCATTCAGTTGTACCATGTACCCTCAGAGAAATGTGACTCCTCTCTATTTACATCTTCAGTGGCAGAAAATACTCCATTGGCTTCCTTTGTTCATTTTAACCAGGGTCTTCATTAGTTTAAGGGTAGCTTTGCCATTTTGTGGACAAGTTTGAAATTCCTGGCATTTCAGGTCTGAAAGAGGACTAACTTGGCAGATGATTATTTACTGATAATATGCAAGATAATATGATAAAAATGTGTGCCAAACTATGGCTTTCTGCATTGAAGTTAACATGTAGAAAGTTCAGTAAGGTTTTTTTGTTGTTGTTGTTAAATTCCAAAGGTTTAACAAAGTTAACCTAAATTTTTAAGTCTTGCTAGCACGTTGTTCTTCTGGGCACACTCACATCTCATTGCCAATTATTTCAAGATGATGGACAAAAGAAGTAAATTATTTCCCTTTATTAAATCTGTATGGAAGTAAATTATCAAAAAATACAGGTACAAGCTAAATATGTATCAAAGATAGTAGGCTTGCTTCCTTTAAAAATTGGTTTGATTACACTACTGTAAAATAATTTTGTCACAATTAGACAAAATATTTTCTTGCCAAAAGACAGATGTTCAGATTTTGAAATGTCCAGTTTCCATGCATTGGACTAATTTTATAAAGAGCTTTCTGGTAACAATGTTGCTATTAAACTGTTACCATTTATAAAGCTACATAAAAGCATTAAGAAATTAAATTAGCAAAATTAATTTAGATATTATGTAAAAACACAACGAAATATTCATTATGAATTAATATGAGATCTCTTAAATACTTGCATACCAGCCTTGTTTTCATCTTCTACAGTGTTCATGCCTATTTCAGGAAATCTGTTTCACAATGTAGGTCAGTTTGGATTCTGCTGCATAAAGGAATGGCAGAGACTGATGCTAATTGTCACCTTGGTTTTTATATTTGTCAGTCCCCTTCTGGATCAGTGCATTGCAAATCCATATAATTAGTATCTAGAAGGGGCCAAAAGTAAAGATTCTGGGTCTTAATTTTTCCGCTTGCTGACAAGATTTGCCAGTCAGCTGTTGACTTCTTTGCTGCGCTACAGTTGGTGTGGTTGGAGGAAAACCTCTGGTCTTTATTTTTTTTTCATGTATAGATGTTGTATTTGTTGTATGTGCAGTTGGTAGTGCAGGTTGCTTTTAATATAGAGGTTGTCTTGGACTGCTCTGGTGATGAAGGGACTGTAGGGTAAGTGCGGTTAGTACTCCTCTTCACTTAAAACATGCATGAATGGGATCACTGAGAAATTTTTTTGGTGTTTTTCCTATGCCTGTTTTTATCTAAGATCACTGCGGACATAACAACAGCAAAACATTACCACTAATAGCGAACAAAACAGCTGACATCCTCTTCTCAGTTACAAATTTATAAAGGGTAGATTAATTGATTGGCTGATGTAAAGACAGGTTATTTAATTCTCCTCTTTTTCGTCCCAGTGGCAAAACAGGCTGGAAGACTGGGGGTTTTATATTTTTAACGTATCGGTATCGACCCATAACCGGTTTTAAGGCTTAGCTTAAAGAGTTTAGGTCGATGAATTTAGGTGGGCAGTTAGGTATTTGGAAGCGAGGCATGCCGCTGTTTTGGGGCCGGTCTGGGTTTGTTCCCCCCACACGCACACAGGGCAGCTACCCAGGGCCGCGGGCAGCGGCGGGGGCTCGGCGGCGGCGCTGAGGGGCCGGGGTGGGCAGGAGCCTCCTTAAGGGCGGCCGGGCCTGGCCCCCCCGCCGGCCGGCGCGGGAGGAATGCGCGGCCGCTCGGCTCCCGTTGCAGGCCCGGCCCGGCCCGGCCCGGGGAGCGGGGCTCAGGCCGCGCGCTGCCTGTCGCTTCCTTGGGCCCTCATAGCCTGGCTCTCCCCGGCGGTCAGCTACGGCCCAGGGAAGTGATTGATGCGAAAGATTCAAAGATGTTCGTTTTATTACTCTCTTAATATGGTTTAAATTGTTTTTTTTTTAAAGAAAAGTTAATTTAGCGCACAGTGCAGAACTGGGAACGCTGGTTAGTATCTTTGAGAATCGAAATAATGATAGATCAGGAGTAGCTTTGAGGGTCTGACCCGTTGGCGGGGGCCGTGCTTCTGAGGTCAATGGCTCCAGCGCTGCGCCCTGGCTCCTCAGCAATGAGCCACGTCCTCGCCACCCGCTGGAACGGCTACCGCCGCTTCCCGTCCTGGCGGGCCGATTTACCGCCAGCCACACAGCAAACGCAAATTAAAAGAACGGGCAAATAAACAGCAGCGCGCTCACGCGTGCTTCCATTTTTCCCGGAGGGTTAATGCTACGCGTGCCGGCGCTTAGGGCCGTGGTGGCGTACGTTTATACGGGGGCCTAGTGAAGGCGTAGACGCTTGGAAGCTGAGCCGGGGTTAAGGCGAGCGCCCAACACTTTGTTCTTGTCTCGGCACCCCAGGCAGGGCCGGGCCCGGCCCCCGGGACCAGCCGCCGCCCCGGGCCGGCAAGAAGCGCAGGGGCTGCCCACCAAGATGGCGGCGCCCCGGCCGGGCCCGGCGGAGGCCCCCCGCCCGCGGGCTCTCGTTACTGCGGGCCGCGGCCCTGGGCCGCTTCTCGGCCCGCAGGCCCCACCCCGGGAGGGCGGCAGGCGGCCGGTGCCACCCTTTGTTCTGCGGCCCCGGGGTCCTGCCCCTTCCCCCGCCCCAGCGGAGGAAGAGGCGGCGGCGGGAAGGGCGCCGCGAGGCGGCTGCCACACGTGGGCAGCCCGGTGGCGTGCTCGCGGCAGCGGCTGCGCCTCGACGCGCGCCGCCTCGCTTCCACCTTCCCTTCGAACGGGAGCGGAGGCCGTGTAACCCCGGAGGGGGTCTCCCTGCCCGCCCCCGCGCTGGCCCGCTGCGCCGCGGGGCTCGGCGGGACCCCGCCGGGGCGTCGGTCGGTCGGTCAGCCAGCCAGTCAGCCTCCGCGGGGCTCGGCGGGACGCCGCCTCTCCCGCCGGCGAGGCGGTCAGTCGGTCACCGACTGAGGAGGCCCGGGCCGGGGCGCGCCGCCAGCCCCTTCCCCGCCCTGGGAGCCCGCGCCGCCGGGAGCAAGGGCTCAGGCGTTACAGTGGGGGTTGGGGGGCTTGGAGGGGGTGGTCTTCTCCCCTTTCGCATTAAAAACGACTTTGAAAACAAATGCAGCCTTCTTTTAAGGAGTATGTGAAACCTGAGCTAAGTGTTGCATTTGTTGTTTGCTTCGTCGGTGTTTAGAGGTTTTTGAACGCTGGATGGAGAATTAAGTGTCGGTATGATAGAAAGTTAGGCGTTTGGTGATTTTTCTTAGACCTCTCAGAAGAGCTGGGCTTCCCCTCTTCACGATCAAGCAAAGCATGCTACTAAATAACATGCTGTGTGGAAGTAGTTGTATTCACAGAAATATCTGCAATTTTAAAGTGAATACATTTTTACGAACAACCAATATTTTTTCCTAAACTTGTTAGAACGTTTACGTGGCCTGTTTCCCTTGGTGCTTACTATTTCTCTTTAACTTCTGAGTGTTGTAATGTGACAACACAAAGAAAGGCTTTGCAAAATATTCAGTAGAATTATCTGCTTGTGTTTGTTTTGAAGGAGAAGATAGTCCTCCATGCTAAAAAGTCATTCAAAAAGATTAATGAGTGTAGGATTCCGATCTTGCAAACACTTGTTCTTTAAAGTAAGAACTATTCATGTAAATAAACGTTTCAAGATTAGGACCTTAAATATGCAACTTTTATAACTTCACCCCTAAAAATGGTCTTCTGCTTTAGACTGGCCTTGGGCAAAGTTCCACATGGACTCAATGGATATTTTTTTGACTTGTGTAAGAACTATAGTTTCTTTGCTTTAAAATATTTTTTTTTAATTGAGGAAAGGTTTGGTAGTCTGGTGGTTTTTGTTTTCTTTTTAAAATAATAATAAAAAATCTATACTATAAGAAATACACATTTCTACTACAACTGCAGTTCTGCTGCAAAGGAAATAGCTTAATTCCATCTATGTGGGCGAGTTGTATAAAACTGTTCTACAAGTTCTCTGATTGTAGCTTATAACTTAGAAAAAAACCCTATTTTTCTATTATTTTTTTTACATTTGAAAATACAAAATGTGCTTTTAGGCTGTGAGTGGTGTGTAACGATTCACTACTCTGGGACGGTCTCCTGTGGGATGAGTTTGGTGTAATTCCATTGACTTTGATACAATTGTGTCAGCTGCCCCTTCCTACCTAATCAGCATCCAGCTCACTGGAATCTCATTGTTTTTTCTGATAACATTTTTACTTGCAAACGATTTTTTTTTAAATGCATATCTTGTGAAGGGAATTTGCACTGATAGAACCCTAAACTTGCTTTGGCTTTTTCAAAATAAAATAATGCAGGGATTAAAGTCTACCTTACTTGTATTGCTAGCTTCAAATAGGTGACCTGTGCTTTTTTTTAAGTGTTTGTCAAGCAGAAGTATTTCACATTTCAAACACAGATAACTTTGTCTCAGGTTGATTAATTAATGTGTGCTGTTGGGCTGTGGATTTTCGATTAAGCATAGCATTGTTTTACAAAATGTACAGGGTTTTTACTGTACATGTCAGATAATTGGAAAATTTCAATGCTTCCACTGGGGCTGGCAACTTATTTTAACCTTCTCTATTAATGTTGAAGGAAGAAATGTTTGCTGAAGATGTGGTACCACTCTAGGTTTCTTTTTTGTTTTGTTTTCTTTTTCCTAGACAAAATCCTTGCTTGTTATAACCCTGCAGTTTCATTATTGCCTTAAGCCACCTAACTGTAGACTTTTGCTAGAAGAGGCAACCCCCCCCCCCACCCCTGCCTCCACCCTGGCCACATGTTTCCAACCAGACTCCTGTGTCAATTCTGTTGCCTTGTAGCAGGAATTACAATCCCTTGCTGTTTTGAGCTGAGAACTAGTAACTTATTTTGTATGTTCGGGTTTCATTTGTGTGAGTGAGCTCCCAGGGCTTTAGTTTTGCTACATGAAAATTGGAGCTAACTTGAGGAAAGCAGTGGAATGGTGCAGCCTGAGGAAGTGCAGAATACGACCGCTCCGTTTGGCGTCAGGACGGTGGTAGAGTGTAATTTTTGAGAAACTGAGCCAAAATAAAATGGAAGGTCTTGTTCCCTGAACTTCTCTTTGGTCTCATTCATTTAGCTCACTAGCTAGGAAAAAGTGGCAGAGCAAGACTTTGCACAACTGCACAGTTGTAGAACCTCCATCCTTGTTGGCGTATGCTCACTGTGACTGCACCTTGTACCAGTCCCATGCTTGGTCTGGCATTCACTTCCTTAGAAAGAGATGTTAACAGTCCAGTCCTGCAAAAAGTAGATGTGTTTATTTTTGTAACTTTAAAAAAAAAATAGAAATATTCAGGAGTGAGTTTCCCATTGCCATTGGTGACATTTAATTTGTGACTGCCCTGCTGGTATAACTGAGCGCTCTCTTTTGCCCGCCACATGTTTTACTTAATATTACAGGAGGATCATGTTAAGCTACCTTGAAGAGTCTCCATGATTTAAAGTTTCTTAGCAGACCCTACGTAATGTATATTAGCTGAACTCAGTGGCTACTTTGACTAAGATTCAGGGTCAACCTGAATCAAATAAGCCATAAACAGCTTCTCTCCTGGTGCCTAAGCTCTGCTTCTAAACAGGCTGTAGCAGTAATTTTTGTTTAAGGACACTCGAAAAATATTTTCACAGGTATAAACCACTGAAGTGTCCTGAATGAACTGAGAAATGTTTTTAAATAAATACTTCTTCTAGTGCATGTGTTCATCATTCATGGAATTTGTTCAGTGCTGCAAAGCCCTGGTTACCTGTGCCATACCTACAGATTTAAGAAGTCACTTGGATTTCATTGGACTTGGCTGATGATGATTGAGGTCCCAAACTGAGCTCTGTGCAGGACTCCCTTGTGTGGCAAGTTGATGGACGGGCTCTCAATTTGAGAGCAGGTAGGACTGAATTCTGTCTGTGCAGGGTCAGTGAAATTACGCCGGGTGCTGTATACGCATAACCTGGGCAGATTTAGTAGATAAATTGAAAATGTTGAGGTCTAGTTGCTGCTAGTTTAACATAAAGGCAGAAGGACGTTGTAGTTAATGAAAAGCAAGAGTGATTATCTTGAAATTGTTTATTGGCACAAGTTGTGCTGTGGCTGGCTAAGGTGCACCATGCTACAGATAGAGCATGTTGCAACTGTACGTTAAAGTGCACCCCTCTCCCCGAGGGGTGTTCGGTGAGGAGGTAATACAGGTGTACATCAATTGAAGGAGCCTTCAATTTCTGGCAGGGGTGAGTAGCCTGGGGCAGCTGAGCATGGGCAGAGTAGGAGTACAAGAGATCTGCCAGCTCTACAGGGTGCTGCAGACAGTCTCTGCTGGGCAGGGTCAGTGTGGTTTGGGAGGAACTGCTGCATGTGTCTGTTTTTAATTGAGAAAAAAGTATGTCCTGAAATTTTGGGGAATATTTCTCTTATACAGATAGATTGCTACTGATGAATGGAGCCTATCCAGTAGCAAAGCTCTGTGTTTAATAATATTTGATCAGGACCCTCACAGTAAAGTTGTTTTCATATATAAAATGCTGCTTTTCATGTATATAAAATTTTCATATATAAAATCTGCTTTGTTTGTAAATGCAACTAGGTATTTCTTTTGAAAAGAAAAATTGCCGAATGCCACTAAAAAATTCTGCTCAACTGCAATGTGTAACTATGAGGAAATCATTACACTTCTCTGTAACCTTCATTTATTGCACAGATTAATGGTTGATTAAAGTAATTTGGCACTTTCTCCTGCAAACGATAATATGTGCGCCTTGTGCACTGATATTACATAAATGCTTTAAGTGGATCATGAATGTACATGGTTGCCTTAATATAAGACTGACCAAAGTAGGTATGTCTGTTCCTGGCACACAGATAAGGATGAGGAGGATATCAAAATTATGTATATTATAACAAATTGTATTATTTGGCATATTATTCTAGCAAAGACTGAGGTGAACAAAATACCATTTATCTCTATTTGTAGGGTGCTCTTTGGATCATTATTGATTTACAAATTTCAGGTAGTTGTAAGTTACCACAGTGGCATTAACAATAAGCAATTTATCTTTTTTTTTCAGTGGTTGGGGGAGGGTATGTTGCAAACAAATGGAAAATTTAATGTAAGAAAGTACAAACTGCATGTGAGAAAATATGTTTTAAAGTATTACCTGTGAAGGTAATATTTTAAAAACTTAGGACTATAAAATGTAACTTTAATTTCCATTTTAAAGGTATGTGCATAGCACAGGATTTTCTTAAAATTTATTTTACCAAATGAAACAATATATACCTTTTCCGAGCAAAAATATATAAATCTCTAATTTCACAAAGAGGGAACTTTATAAAGTGTTTTCTCTCCCATCAGCTTAGCATTTGCGGACCAGCATATCACCATAAACTCCTGATTTCTTTACAAATAGGATATAACCTATAGTAAGTAAGTAAGTGCAGAATTGCCCCTGGAAATCTGGGGAGGTTAACCAAGGGAGAGTTTTTCTTTAACACCTTTTTTTAATTCTCAAGCAGTGATAAGGAAACACTACTTCAGTAGAGCTGAGCAAAATGCAGGGTATGCTGTAGGCATTTCTGCTGGCTTTCCTTCATCTTCTGCGGGTGCCCCTCCTCCATTTTGTTTTCCTTTTCACAGGTTTTCTGGTTGTGCTCTCTCTTGACCCCACTGTGTGAGCTTGTAGCTACACAGGACACTGGTAAGATCAGAGAATGCCAGTGTTGGACTAAAATGTGAGTGCACGAGTCAGGAGAAAGACAGCAAAAGGAAAGTGAACCTCTACCATTTTATCTATAAAATAATGCTGTAGGCTTAAGCCACAGTTTGAGGTTTTGTACAGATTGTTCAACATTTAATGTTGAAAGATAGAATAGCTATTTCTAAAAAATTCCTAAACAGATTTCGTTAAGATCTTTCTTCCCACTGTGATTTGTTATCATGATGCAGAAAAAAAGAATAGTTAAAAGCACTCTCGCTCTGTAAAGGCAAGCAAGCTCCAAATAGAATGATTATTTCCTTTCCGGTTTTCTGTGTTTCAAACAAGTTTCCCTAAGATAAACCCTTGAAAACCATGTGACACAATTTAAATATTATAATTTTTATATTTGTAAAATGAATACCTTGAATTTATTCCTAAGAAATTACATCTCTAATCTGTGCATAAATATACTTTTTCATTCAGATGTTGACCTTAGTGTTTTGTAATAATGATATATTAAAACTGTACATTAACATATTTAACCTATTTCTTGGCATTGGTGTTCTGGGTTCAGCGTTCTGTAGAACGGTTTATTCATTTACAGAATATAAGCAGAGAATACTTGTACTTTTGTGATACAGTATGCTTATACCTGGCTAGTTGAGTAGAAGATGAAGCTACTTAAATGTGTTTCAGAAAATGCTTCTTTAAAAAAACATAAGAAACCTACATTCCTCTTGTCCTATGTCTCTGAAGTCATATCCATCTTTAGTTTGATTTTCATCTTTCCTTTGATGGGATTTTAGCACTACCACGTGTTAACCATGGCATACACCTGAACACCGGGGAATGTATTCTGTAGTCAGATCACATTTCCATGTTTATCAGTCACGATTCCCCACGTACAATGAGGGGAGGCATTCACAAGTTTTGTGACATAGGTACAGTATCTGATTATAGAATCTCCTGAATATTGTGTTCAGTGACTTTAAACAGTCTTTAAGACAAAAATAAATGTTGCGTTATTTTGCTGTTTTTCTGTACTTGTGGGTCTGCTTTTTACATGTCTGACTATGGATTCAGTTTCTTGGCAACTGCTGATCCTATTAAAAAGTTGTGCAGAGATTTCTGTCATGATCCAAAGAGGAGAGAGGGCCACTGCTGAGCTGTGCTCACCGATACCAGGGTACAGCTTCTTGCTTAAATTAAGGCACGGGCCAGCCAAACATAATTGCTGCTAACACCTGCCTGATCAGTAGCAGAAAGTCTCCCTTATTAACCAAACCAGTATTATTCTCTTTGTGGCCTTTAGGAATGCATCTAGTGATAAATAAACCAGAGTCAGGAGCCAGCTGAGGCAGTGGAGTGTGATCCTCTGTGATGTGGGAGAGATAGCATGTTCCCTATAATTTTTTTTTTCCTCCCCACAGCAACTGCTACTGCATCTGTCGTATCTGGCTGAAGGGTGCGTGCCCGGTGGTGTCGCTCTGCACTCTGTCTTTTGGGAGTGCAGCAGAGATGGGGAAGGACAGGATTTTGCCAGGTGGATGCTAAATTATGCTGTGCCACCTTGCTTCAGAGCCAAGGAATGATGCCTGAGCTGTTTAATTAGCAACACGTATGTAGCGTGAGACATGGAGGGAAGGAGAGGCAGGAGAGACTTTGAAATGGGTGCATATGTGGCTGCCAGCAGATGTAGTCAGGAGCCAATGAATCACAATGTTGTGGTAATGGCAAAATTTTTGTAGCCCACACAGTTTTGTTGATTTTTTATTGTTTGTTTATTCATTGTCTCCACCTTTCTGTTTAATAATATCAGATTGCAAACATGGGTGTTTTTGTTCCCTTTCTAAAAGAATTAGGAGATAGTAGATTTTAGAAGATGAGAGGCCCTACAGTGGGTAGGTAAACCCACACAGGGGATAGTTTGTATCTAGTTAAGTTGAGCTTTGCAGTAGATCTACCCAGCGCAAGTGGGATGTAGGCATGTGGCAGCAGCGTGGTTTCGGGTTGGCTTGAACCACAGGTGAAAGTGTCCTGAGCTGCATACTGTTTAATGTGATTGAGTGAAGTACTTGTGCCATGTGGGAGGTAACAGCAATTCACTAAGCACACGTGCAAATGCCATGTGTGGATGCACTGACTCATGTTAATGTAATTACCTCATTGTAATTGAGTTAAGTACAATTGATTTAACAGTAGTGAAGATGAGCCCACAGTTAGTCTAAAACGTGAGTTCATATTTGATTGTCAGGGTTACTGATTTCTGCAGGAGGCTGAAATTTTTCTTCATAATACAGTGAAGGAAGAATGTACTTAATTTCAGCCATATCTACAGTCTGAGTGGAACTTACCCAGGATGGTAGCTTTCATTTCCTTGCATGTATTTTCCAAATACTGTGTGAGCTATGGATAATACACCTTTTGCAGAGTGGGAGGGATCAGCTGCTTGTGCACAGCACCATTTTATTTCATTAGCGGTTCTGTAGGCTGAGTTCCGATACTGAGGTAGAAATATCTTTTCTTGTCACTTAATGGCTTGGGGGGGGGGAATCTCATGGCAATAGTCTTTAAAGCCCTGTGGTTCACAGCTCTGCAAGCCCGATCTTTTCTCAGAAATGTTTTTCATTTCTGCTTTATATTAGTTCCCAGTTACTAAGAAGCTCAGCTGTTTACCCAGATTTACTTCAAGAGTAGTTGCTATCTATAATTCAGTATGTTAGCATTTACTAATCCATGGTTTTGGAGGCAATGGATGTGTGAAGATGACATGAAAGGGGTTGAAAAAAGTTAGTATTTTGATGGGCTAATGAGCTTATCAGATATGCATTGTATAGATTTGGCATATTATGTTACTACAAACAGATTAACTTCCCAGCGAAGTAGTTTTTTCACTTTGAAAAATTTTTCCTTTTTGTGTAGAGGTCTGCACTGGTCTTTGTAGTTATTGATAGAAAAGTTTTGTCACAAATTCCAAATTTTCCGTGAAGAGTTCATCTGTGTCCCTCTGAGTCCTGACTGTAGTGCGTGACTACTTTAATGAAACCTCCCACAAAGAAAAGTATTTTGAAATTAGTGTTATTTACTAAACTTCATTTATCTCTTAAAGGTTTAGGTGATTGGTACTCTCGGGGTCTGATCTGACATCACAGTTCAGCCCATTTAGGTTAACTGCATCGGAAGGAGCAGTCTTACCTGCTTTGCTCTTTCTGTGCTGACCCAGGCTCCAGCATGAGTCAGTTCAGCAAGCCAAACCTGTTTTAAAAAACAGACCACCACCACCCTTTTTTACAGAATTAATTTTGTGCTGGCATTGCTGCCTAAACTCGTGATGACTCAGATGAATGCCAAACCTGGTACACGGGGTGGAGGAAGGAATCTGCATCTGCAGCTGGAAAGAGCAAAGGGAGCTGCTCCCTCTTCCCAAAAAGGTCACAATTTAAATGAAAAATTACTTTAAAGGGTTTATATGAGTAATTCTAACATTTTAATTTTGTTCTCATTCCAGAAATACCTAGTTTCTGAAAATAGGATACTCTGTATGTATCAACTTAGCGGTATCCCTATCCCTGTCTCTGTCCATGCATATTCTTGGCAATTTAGTAAGATATTGTAGATCCAAGCTGCTGTTTAAAGAGCCAGGTATTTTTTATTTTACAAACAGTTAATCTGTAGTGGTTTGGTTTGTTGGTTTATTTTGTTTGTAGGAATCAAAATGTCATATTTGGCAAAAACAACTTGCCTGGATAGCTTCTCTTGTTAAGTGAAATGGAGTAGAAGACAACAGGGACAAAACCAAAATATTACATACAATTGTGAGTACAGTTTGTTACAGCATAAAACATAATTAGTATATGTTATGAATCTAAGCACATTATGAAGCATATCACCATTTCTTTATTAGAAATTCCAGTTAAGCCCTGAAGTTGAAGCGTGTTAGGGAAGCTAAAAATATTCCTGATATTTGGATAGTGTATGACTGAGTCAGAAGGTTTTCAAGACTTGGGGGCAGGCTGTAACAGAAATGATGCAGTGTTAGTATTTGATATAGAAAAAGGAACACAGAACAGATGCAACCAATGTTTTTATATATAACAGGTCATTAATAATGCATCGTGGTGGGTGAGAGTTTTTCAAATTTCAGAAAAACACCATTGATGGCCATCTATCTAGTAGTGATACTTTAAACTCTAAGACTTGGTGAGTTTTACCGTGGTTTGAAGCAGGAAGCATTTTCACCAGTAAAAAACTTATTCCTATGCAGTCAAGGGCTTGGACACTTACGGTTGTTCAAACATCAGTAACTGTAATTGAGAGCAAGCCTTGCCTAAACAAAGATTCAGGCAAAACCAATTTTTCTGCTTTTATGTCTTATTCTTGGGGGGAGCGGAAAACCAAGGGGACCAGAGCAGGGAGGGGGACTCTCTATGTTGAAATAAACTAGTAACATTTGTAGTGCGAACAACCCAGACCTCCAGCAGGCAAGCTCTTTTAACAATACTCAAAACGCTGTCCTCTTAGCAAAATTTTTGCTCCCAATACAGGGAAGCATCATGTGTTACAAGCACTGAGGCAAGCTGCTTTGCTAGTCTGAGCTGGCCTTTCCAGGGCTGAAGCCTTGACCCAGCTGCCTCCTGGCCCCAAGTCATCCTGTTTCTTGTGAAAGGATCCTGCAATACTCCTTCTCAGTGTCAATCCCAGCAAGTGCACCTGGGCTCATAAGCTCCCATTTTATTCCCTCAAGAGCAGTGGTGTGGTAATCAGTGACCAGAAATTACCTTCAAACAGAAATATAATTTTTATAGAAATAAAACCAACAGAGAGAAAAGGATCTTAAAATCTATAAGCCAGAGAGCATGTGAATGAAGTGCTATGCTATATAATTTCCTGGGCTAAGTAACGCCCAGTCTCTCTAGATGGCTGTGGCGGACTCCCACCAGCCCATCTTTCTAGTTTCTGAACACTGTGACCCTGCCCTTTCCATTGAGAAGGGTCTTTCTGACTCTTCAGTTTTTGTTTTTAGTTTCCAAGCAGAATGTCTGCGTTACTTCATCCTGGATTGTAGCATTTGTCCAAGTTGTTGCTTGCTGCCTTGCTGGGCTGTTCTTATGTGGAGAGCTTTCTCTCACTGCCCTGGCTGTGTACTTACCTGACTGATCATGGGTAGCTGGTCCTGTGTCCCTTTCACCTGACAACAGATGACCTTGCTACTGGTTTTGATTTTGTATGTGATAGGCATTCATTCTGTATTGTACCAGGCAATGAAAAATGGATTGGATAAGTGTGTTGTTTCCCTGGAGAGGTACATGTAGCTTAGGTGTCTGTGAGTACATGCACAGTATATGTTTTCTTTGATGAGAAAGAAAAGTTTTTAGATGCCTATTTTCCTTCTGTGCCCTTTGGAAGACAGGGCAGAGGGATTGTTAGTTTTTTAAAAGCTGCATCCACAGGACAGCAGTCAATCCCCATTTTTGTTCTCTAAGAAAGCTTTTTATTCACTTTAGGTTATGTCATTTGAGAAAAAAAACCATGTCTTAAGCTGTGCTGGATTATCTGTTTGGTGGTTTATACTTCTTTAACTTAAGTCTTCTAAATCAACAGCTGAACTGAAAATACAAACATTTTAATCATACAAGACTGATTTTTGCATCTTCAGCTGTTCCTAGTTTTAGTTACTTACAGGAGGGAAGCTTGAGGTCTTGAGTCTGTGGAGAATCATGCATCTCCCGGTCCTGTATCTATTTTTATGGCATCTCTTTTCTATGCATTTAAATGTCATAACTCTGCCAGGAGCCGTCCCCTCCCTCCCTTTTAAGTTTCTCATGCTTGTTGTTAGCCTCAGGGGCTTAATTCTCTGGAAACACCAAGGGTGATTAATCAAGCTAATTTGTGTTAACTTTTAAAAAAAGCAAACAATCTGACTTTAATTTTGCATAGTCTTGGCTTTCTGTTTTCTTGTTAACATTTTTTTGGAATTTCTTATCTGCAGAATATCTTGCCTGGCTACATAACAGACACTTATGCACCTGATTACTTTGAAGGATATTCTTGTGTCCACAGAACAAAGCCAGCCATAAGAAATCCCACATGGTATATGAACAGAATCTTCACAAGTGACTAACGATGCATATAATTTTAAGTTTTCCTTGCATTCTTAAAACAACTAATGACATAGCAGTCACGTCTGAGTGGTCTGGGATGTGCAGAAGTACTGTGTAGCGATAGAGAAAAAAGCTGTTTTACTAATTTGTCCTTAAGATCTGTTGAATTGAAGGGGTATGTGTTTAAGAAAGTGAGGTAGATTATGTAGGATTGGCCTCAACATGATTTACATCTGTTCACCGCAACAGATGTAGGAGAGTCTCATGTTGGGTGTTTTTTTTTTTTCCCTTGTGTCCCTGTCCATGAGTGCATTTTGGTCACGAGCAGAGTGTTTACCAAGCCTACGTGGTCCTGTAGCCCACATTACGTGTCTGTGTCTTGGAAGAAGCGGTTGTTTGTCTGTCATAACTATCCTGTGAGAGTTTTTCCCTGGGGTGTGGATGGAAGCACAATCTGAGTACTCTTCAAACTCATGGTGTCCAGTTTCCATGGTGTCACAGTGCCTGCTGGGTGTGTTGCTGCACAGTCTGCCAAGTCTTCATGCAGTACTTCATGCAGCCTCATACCCACACTTGCATAATCATTGTGTTCTCTGACACTGAAGAGGTGGTGCAAAAGCTTTGTCATCTTCTCTCTGCTGCATAAGGTGGTGATCAGCTTCTGGAATTAGTGCACTACTTCTTTGTGCATAAACCCATGAGTAGTGTGTTTTGTGTTTTTTTTAACCTTTAGAATACCAAACAATTGGGTTATGTTTGTCAGCATAGTGAACAGAAATGCAAGAGCTCTACCAGAGAACATTTTCTTAGACTGTGCCTGTCTAATTAGAGACATATTTATTGCCTTATCCAAAATTGCTGGAACTTTTTTTCCGGAGGAGGTCTTAGCCTTCGCTTGAATATCAATACCTTCTTTGTCCTTCGGTCAATGAAATTCTTATCTGCTCATCTATTTATGCCTTTAATCCTGTATGTTTTTTATAAGACAAAACAAGACTCTCCATCGTTCATGTTCCCATCTGGCCGAGGCAGGCAGGTCCGCTCCCCAGCCCATCCCTGTGCACCCCATGTACAACCCCAGGGTTCTCAAGCCTCTTCTCTCACGGCAGGAGGGGGATGTGCAATCCAAATCTGTATCTCCTCCCGTCATTGCATGGAGCCTGGATGACTCCTGACAACCGGTAGATCCTGCTTGTCCCCTTTCTTATCTGTAGCGGTTTTGAGTCTCCACCTGAAGGTGGAGATAGTTTTTGACTGAGTGAGCGAGATACGACTCAGCTGTGTTGTCCAGCTATCCAAGCCTGGCAGAAGTAGAGCACAACGTTCTTACCACTGGTATTTACACCTTCTCTAATTCTATGTTACAGTACTTTCAGAGGTCTAATTAAGGTGGAACATTAACAGACTTTCAGGTGGGACTGCCACTCATGCAGACTGTGATCAACTTGCTACTGCTATATTTTTGGGAAGTGGTGTGGTATTTTTGGGATTGCAGAGCACAGTAGCAACAAATCTTCCCTGAGGATTTACTATGTTCCTGCTCAAGGTTTTCAAGTTATTTCACGTAACAATTTCATCTACCATCTTCCAAAACCACATTTACCAAAAGCTGAGCCATTCCCACACTTTGGTAGTTTTTCAGTTTTTCCTACTTCACTACATCTCCAACTTTACTGCATTTCCACATGTATTTGTAGCTATAACTGAGTGTCAAAGACTGCACAAATGGGTGTTGACCCATGCTCAGGTGAATCCACTGGTAATCATTAGGTTCATTTAATCAGAGCTTCAGGAATTGCTCCGTAGCCTTCCTTCTCCTGTGTCCCTTCTCCTGATTCTGCTTGCTTCCTTTTCCAAAGGGGCACCTCTGTGGAAGCTGCTGGTACAAGAACTGCTGGGCACATGCATCCAGTGCCTGGATTAAAAAGAAAAATAACTGTGGTTAAATACTGCACCATACCTGTTCCCCCATAACATAATATGTATGAGAGGCATTTGCAGAACTCGGGTTACTGGCAAGTACTCTTTTCTGCCAGCAAGTGCTTTTTAGCTAACCTTTTATTATACTTTATAATGGGCACCTTGTGTGGCCTAACGTTTAATTTGGTCTCTGTTTGATTTACCTATTTGATTAAGCCAGGTTATGGACTTCGCTTTAAGTAACATGTGCATTGGCACATTCATGCACATGCACATACATGTATATAAACTGTGATTAGGGAAAATTGAATTTTTACAGTCAAAGAGAAAAAAATTTAGAAAATACTGAAGCTGAAGTTGCACATACAGCTGCAAGTCTAACCCCTTTTTATTTCACTCACTTTAATTTGTACTTACTTGATTTTATGATCCCCTACTACCTCCCACCCCCAACATAATATGTTGTGCTTTCAGCTACAAATGGCTGCATCTTACATAGTAGACAGAAGATAAAGGTTGGTGTGAATATGGTCATAAGATAAGTCACTGAAAGAAGTCTAAATAAAGAAATAATACACAGAACTTATTGTTTCCCCCAACTCAGCTGTGTTTCTTGCATCTTGGTTACTATGCAATGTACCTCTGATTTTAGCCTTTGGAGTTTTCTCTTTCAAACAGTCCAATAAAAACCGAGCCTGGAAATTGTTTACTTCTAGTATTAAAAGCAAACAGCTCAGGGAGCAGGCAACTTTATTGGACCTGTAAAGGAGTAATAGAGATGATACAGATTTCAGGATTTCAGGCTGTATTTCATTTATTGTGAGTTTCAGGTTTTTTTGGGGTACTGAGCTGTTGGTGTGGGGTGGGTTGGCAGCTTTCACCAACGTTAGGCAGTCTGTAAGACCGGACCATTGCATTAATGTGGCAAAAAGACCGAGTGGAAACAGAAATATGTTGTAGTGAAAAGACTTTAATTTTTATACAGTTCTGTTTTTTCTCCCATATAAAGTATAATGTTATGAGGAGGAAAAGTCTTTAGCCAGAACCAAGAGGAATAAAATCATTATGCAGGGAACTGTTTTAATGTTATTATAGATGGGTACAATAGAAATAAACTGCTTAGAAGTTAAGAAAACTTAACTACTGCAAAGCCAGTGTCCCTGGTTTTCTGATACCTTGGCCTGGAAAGGGTATTTGGAAAAGAAGATACTCGTTAGTTGTTTGCTCTCCCTTTGTCAGCCGGGATCTGTAGCCCCAACAGGTAGTGGAAACCTGACTGTGCCAGTTATGCAGCCAGTGCCCTATGAAACAATGTGCTTTTAGTGTTGAAATAAGGATGGGGGAGAGTCTATAGCTCAAATCATAAAATTGAAAGGATATTACTAGGTGATGCAGTCTAAACCATAAACGTGTGTTTGGAAGGATTTCTTCTGTGGAATATTTGCCTTGTAACTGCATCAGAACTAGTCACCTGCCTGTGTTTCATAATGAAATGTATCTGGCATGTCTGAGGTGTAACCAGCCCACAAAAGCAAACAAATCCAGAGTTAACAGGCCAACACTTCTGGGTCTGCTCTCCCCGGTGAGTGTTGATGGGAGCTGTGTCAGCAGATTGTGAGAGGAAGGACTTGTCCTTAAGGAACCCCTCTATCTTCTTGCTGCAGCTGGTCTGACCCGCTTTCAGGAGGCCCTAGGAAACATTTGCATTCTTTGGCAAAGCATGCTAAAATTGGGGCATAAAAATGACAGATTCAGTATTGGAGTCTTAAATAATACTGAAGTAGTCTTGCATTGTTGGCAGAAGCCAACGTTACTGTCATTTGATTAATGCAGTTGTATGCGTGATAGTCCAGTTTCACAATTACTTCCTCAATAAATATAATCATAACTGTAGTAATAAGGCACTATTTTAAAAGTAAAATTTTTCAAGCATTTCTGAGTACTTCCCCAATACCTGTGCTGATAAATGTAAATAATTTATCTTTTATAGTTAAAATCCTTTGTCCTCTTCCATAAAAATCACTTTAATCTGCCTTCCATTTACTTTAGAAGGATTTTGTCTTTAATGCTATTTTCTCATTTTATCCCTGTAAATTCAGAGGTGTTTCACTGAAACATGGGACATGTCCTTTGTAACAGAATATAGGTTTTGCTTTGATAACAGAAGTGGCTCCAAACCAACCATTTGTCAGCTATTAAAATGCAGCTGTTTCGAGAGCTAGTTCACAGTAAAGTTACAATTTCAATACTCTCCAAAATAATAATTTAAAGATGCTGCTAAATTCAAGTTAATTTTTGAATCATCAATTCTGTCTCCTCCTACTGCTATGTAATTCTTAGAAATAATTTAAATTAAGTCACCCATTCATTTCCTGTCATGTCCAGACCATGTTAGACATTTATTAATAGTTTCACTGCTGTCTAGTACCTTTACTGTCATGTATTGGATGATCTGCCACTCCCTTTCCTTAAAAAAAAAAAAAAAGCGATAAAGGTTTGAAGTATAAAATAACCTTGTGTTCATTCATTATTCAAATATCTGAATATCTAATTAATATTTGTAGTTCTGATAAACTGTAATTAAGATTAGGCTGACTGTAACTTTAAGCTGGTAAACTGATGGGATGCTAGATTATCTAGTACTAGATTAAAAGAAAAAAAATTAGGAAATGTATAATCTGCTGTACAAGAATAGCTAAGGTGGATTAACCATAATAAAAAAGCATAGAAATACCAGAAAACTTGATTCATAAGTCAGGAATTGTTAATACAGTATAAATGTTGCTGTTTAATTTTGCTTTTATAGTAAAGGAAAAAATGTTTTGTTTTTACAGTATAGATAATGTTGTGAAAATAACTACAACTTAAAAATAAATCAGCCCCAATGAAAATTTCAGCCTATTTATCACTTCTTTGCTTTGGGAGCAATGACTTGCACCCCACCAATTTTGCCATATATTCTTGTCTTATTTTTGTGTGCACAGTCACTTTGATTTTAGTAAACAAATATTCTAACCAGTATTTTATTTTTGTGTTTGACTTAATATATTCATATTTTAAAGAAATATAATTTAAAAATAAATCATAAATATAGGTTCTGACCTCCAAATGATTTAGCAGTGTTGGTGCATTGCCTGTTGATAAATCATGCCTTCTTGTATCATTTGTGCAGGACCTTGCACAGTGCAATGGGAGTCCTCAGTGGGAACCAAGGACACCTGCACCATAAAAGTAAAAGCAATATTTTCCCAAAAGCTTGAGAATAGTTTGAGAGATGTTCCTGTTTACAAAATAATGGATTTTTACCTTGGGATTGCTTAGGGCATAGTTACCCCCAGCTGGCTAAAACATCATCCATGCTCACTTACTCCCTTGTTACCTGGCTTGCAGTAGCTTGCAAGCAAACAGCTTTTTTCTCTCTGAAGAATTAGAAGAGGCCATTGAAGCATGGAGGGCCTTTGCGCTAATGCAGCTGATGGTAGTTTTCAGAAAGCATCCTACACAGCAGGGATCTCAGGTTTCTGAGGCAAGGACCCGTGCGGTTGCAATTGTGGCACTGTGCTGGGCTGACAGGCTCCATTTCTTAGCCCAGGGCCTGGGAGAGGAGTTGGCTGTGGTGGTGGTGTGAGGACAGTTCTTCAGGCTCAGCCTGTAGGTAGCTGGGTGCTACCAGAGGAAAAGGAGAAAGAAAAGGAGGTAGTGACAGGGGTGGACTGCTAGGACAGTCTAAGTCAGGACTGGGCTGCGACCCCTCATTCTGCTTCCACGACTTGAGCTGCTCCTGTACCTTTGCAGCTTGGGAAGAGGGGATTTGGCTCTTCTGCAGCTTTGAGGACCTGTAGCCAGTTAACTTGTCAGCCACTTCTTTTCCACAGATCAGTTTTACCTTGAATCGTCAGCCAGGCCGTTGCCCCAGCCCATTCCTTGTAGGCTGCCACCCCTGGTCTTTCAGCATGGCCCAGCCCTTCCACCACCCTGTACCCTGCCCCTTGAGAAGGTCAAGTTGCTGAGTTCCAGCATGATCCAACCTCTTGCCTTCATTCTTCCCACCCACAGCCCTACCTCAATTTACTGCTCACAAGTAAGGTCCTTTCTGTCCTGGGTACGTAGTAGCCTGTATCTGCAACACAACCCAGCTACCCATTCCCCAACTGCTGGTCCCTTGTTGGTCTGCAGAGTCGGTAGCTACCTGTTACGCCACGCTTCAGGAAGAGAAAGGCAGGTTGGTATAATCAGGATATATTCTGCCATGAGAATAGGGTGAGCTGAACTGCCTCAACAGGTTCAGGACTCCCTCTGTACTGCTGACTTGCTGAATCAGTTGTACAAAACGCCTTTCTCCAGTGTCAGCCTGTGGTTTCTGTAGCTGCCCAGTGTTAGCCATTCCCCTGTTTACCCATGAGATGTGAACCACTCAATTTTCTCATGTGAAACTGGGATGCGAAAAGGTGGATGAACTGCTTTCTCAGTGTTTTTCTGGTACTATTTCTCACTACTGGCAACCAATTTAAAGGTGGAGGACAGCTTCCCAGAGATGGATGTTAAGGGTTTGCAGTAAGAAAACATGACTGTCCTTCAGGCCACTTTTATGCAGGAGAAGGGAAAGGTGCCAGTGCAGTGAGAGGTCCTGCTACACCTGAATTAGCAGAGCACAGTCTGGGCCTAGTTTCTTTTTAATTATATGCAGTCTCTTGGGACAGTAGGAAGTGGTGGGGGAGGTAGATAGGAAACCTTTATACAGCTAAAACATCTCCTGGCATAAGGGGATTGTCATTTCCATGCATGGGGTGTATAGAGGAGCACAGAAATTAAGCGTATGGACATCATAGGGCAGGCATGGGAAATAAAGGTGCTACAGTTTTTTCTGAAAATGCGGTTAACGACACCAGAAAGGTGTAGTAAATCTGGAGGAAATTGTGGTTTAGTTTTAGGTGAAATAACTCTACCATTGAGTCTGTGCTTTCTACTGGGGTACATTTTCAGTACTTGAAAAATGCAGCAGCGTGGGTTGTACACTGCTCCTTCCTGTGCTTTTGCACTTCCACCTGTGTTTATGGGACAATCTACATTGAAATCGGCTGATTTTTAGACCTGTTAGAGAACTGTGTTGCAGTGTATTCAGTGTGCTTTTTAAAATGAGTGAATCGTAGCCATAGTCTGTTCTGTCCTCACCATTAAACTCATAGGAGAGATGCCAGACAGGAGACAGCTCAGCCACATCCATCATGCAGGTTTCAGTGTATTTGTATCCCTTGTGGAAGAAATGAGACCACCAGACTTGGTGGCATTTGTGGCCTTTCTGGTGGCCCATGGTCTCTTTTTCCCTTCCTTTTTTTTTTTATTCTTCCAGAAGAGGGGTGAAAAAAGGTCTAGGACTCTGTGTGGCACCTCCTTTCTGTAGGTAATAGGAGATGAGATGCAAGAACAGCTTGTTTTGACCTCTGCCTTGGAGGTTTTGGTTTTTAACAGAAAGGAGTCTTGAAAAAAGGTGGACAGTACAAAAGTATGCAGCTCACTGTTGTCATGAATTTTTCAGTGTACAGCATGTTTTCAGGGGAAGAGGCACGCCGTGCCTACAGTCTAACCATGCTAGTTTTCTTCCCTGCTGGGAGGTTTTGCACTTGACACTTCACTAAAATTAATTTAATATCAGGTTGCCTTGGAGAGCCTGTTCATGTAGACTTCAGGCCCTTGTCTCACGAGAGGGGAAAAAGGGGGGGGGAAAAAAGTGCCTCCCAATGAAAATAGAAAGAGGACAATCTGCCCTATTTATTGTTTGCATAAAAGGTCATGTTTGTTTGTTCCTAATTTTTGTAGAAAGAGCCTTTGAGTTTCTGCAAAACTGCCTTACAGCAGATGAGTATTTGGAATAGAAAATGAGGTGGTTTCAGTTGCACGAAGTGACTGCACTTGCCTGAGGGTGGAATAGCTCGGTGGTGAGTGAAGGAAGGGAAGGGCCTCCATCCTGGGCGGGTCTGTGCTGTGGTCAGTGGGTAGCGTGGGAACACTTGTGAGGAGGGAGCTTGGACATGTTCAGCCACTGGGAGACCATCAAGAGTAGATGCTTCTCAATGGGCGGACATCAGAAGGTATTATCAGAAGGTATTATATGTATGGGATTAATGCTGCAGTTTCAGGAGGTCGCTGAGACAATATAAGTGGCAAGATGGCAAGGTGCTACACAGGACAGCCTTACCTGCCATGGTTGCACACTCACGCAGTTCTTTTGAGGTGTGCTGGTGGTTTTTTTGACTCTGCTAGTACTGATTCAGGGAGCAGAAACATAGCAGAAAAACCTGACATGACCAAGAAGAGGTAAACGGTTTTGTTCCTGAGTCAATGTGAGAATGAGGCAGGGGAAGAGGAACCGGCCCTTTGAATTGACTGAACTGAGTCCTAAAACTCTATCTTGTGCCTAGCATGACTGATGAGAAAATACTTAAACTAAGAAATGGGAGAAGAGGCTGGCTTGATTTTCACGTCTGGTATTAAAGCACAGAAGAAGGAAAATTGGGTAAATGAGAATTGCACATGCAGTGATGCAAAGGAGCAAAGGAAGGGTGAAAACTAGTGATAGAGGAATAGTTGTGTAGGTGCTACACAACCAAAAAAATATATTTACTAGAGTGAGAAAAGAGGGGGAGGTCAGGGAGGAGAAGAAAATGAGATTTTTATTATCCAGGCTCTTTTCATTAGTATACAAAACTAGAACAGCTGGTGCTGAATGTGTAACTAGATATAGAGGCAGCGGAAACATGGTCAAGTAGCATTCATAGCCTGAACACAAATACTGAAAATGGTGCAGAAAGTTAGTAAGGTGTTGTGAATGAAGTGGCATCATGTAAAGAAACAAACAGTAGCATGGACACAGTAGAATCTGTTTGGCCAGAATCACTTTGGGAAGGAATTATGAAAGACCTGTTGTAGAACTCTGACTTAGAATTTATATACAGACAATATAATAACAATATTATGAGAGAGGAATTCTAGTAGGAATAGTAACAGTATAGGTAGGCTATGTAGTAGGCCAGATCTATATTTAAGCATAAATGATATAATGATGTGATATTTCTGTACATTACAGTCAGTAGTTTTCTTGCCAAAAGAGTAATTCAGAATAGAAGTTGTGTTATTTTGGACTTGGAAGGAATTGCTGACCTTACAGAAAACCATGATTATTTAAAAAAATGAAGACAAAACATGAACTGGGTTAATTTGCTTTAAGTTAAATGGGATGGTAAAAAGTCAACAATTTTTTTTAAGGTGAGCATTTGTTAAGTTAGGAGTACTTGTTAGTGAACATAGGTGAGCTGAAGTACTGGAGGCTTAAATGGAGAAAAGGTTCAGCTTGAACCCCAAGTAAAGGAAAAGGACAATTGTGGGAAGCTACCTACTTATAGCAGAGAACCTTCTCCTGGGTTCCAATATCCCTATTGGTAGAGAAAAGGTAATGCAAAAGGAAGGAGGAATAGATTATCAACGGAAGTCACTTCTTGGAAGTTGTGGTGGAACAAGAACTGTGAAAGTATTAAGCTGAGTTAGGGTTGACTTAAAGATCTTAAGAATTAAAGCAGTTAGTAAAAGTTTCTTTAGCCATATAAAAAATTGAGAAAGAAGAAATTCTCCTATTGTATAGGGAGGGTCATTTTGAATTAGAGAGTGCCTTTTGTTCAAAAGCTAAATAAATACCTTTGCACAGTTCTCAGTAAGAAGAGTAACAGTGTGGGGACAGTGACAGGATGATGAATGAGAACAAGGTTATGAACATGACTATGGTCGAGGTGGAAATTCAAGACAGAAACAAATTCCAAGTAAATAACGATGTGAAATTGCAGTGTACCAGCTGTGTTGTGGTAACTGCCTACGTACCAGTTCTTTCCATACTGTGAAGTTACTTGCAGTAGCTTGCCCCGTCTAATAAATGTTGTATACATCTCATGTACATGGCTCTTCATTGCCTAAGAGCTAAAATGCAAATCTTTTGAGAAATAGAGTGGTTTATAGCTTTATTTTTAAGGGAAAGTTAATTTCTATTTTGTTGAGCTTTAAAAATATTTTTTAAATACTGTACATTGTTATTTTTAATATAAAATACTAAGGAACACATTCTGATCTCAGAAGTTACTATTCCACTGTGTATGCCTGGAGCTCGTTGAACCTTTCTGTGAATTGATTTAGCTCACTGGAAAAAACAAAAATCTATCCCTGTTTCCTCTTCCTCTTATTCCCCACCCCCCCAAACTGAGTTTGTTTCCTGTCAGATTAGTGAGTTCAATTGGCTTATGGCGAGGACCAAGAAGTGCCAGATTTGGTGCAAGATAAGCCTCTAGGAGCAGGAAAAAGACCTTGAGGTCAGCGGGAGCAGTGGCGAGTTGTGGGTGCCTGGTCTTTGAATTCTGTGTTAGTGCAGCAGAGCTACACGTTGCTCTTGGAGGAGCTGTTTTTCAGTGTAGTGGTTTTTTTTGTTGGCTTTAGCATTCTGTCTGCAAAAATATGTGATCTTCGCAAACCTCTTAAAGTGAACTTTTGGTGGACAGCAAAAGTCCATGCAGCAGGATTTTTATCATGCAGCTGATAACTATTTTGCAGCACTTCCCCTAACATTGCAGTGTAAAACAGTTAAATTATGTTTTTGACCTAATGCAGGTAAGAACACTAGTATAGATCCAGTGTAAATTGTTTTATTTCTGTGTCCTCTTACTCTGTGCTCTTGCTTTACTCAAAGTTTGCTAGCTCTTGACAGAACTGTACAAGGTTGTTTTGGAGATAATTTCTTACGATCTTCAGTGTGTTTGGGCTTCAGGATATGCTTTCCTTCATGTCTGGATTTAATTGTAGATAATTTTGGAGGGAAAACCATTTTCTTACTTTGGGAAACGCAGCATACTGGTGGCATCTGGTCATTGTACTGAACAATCAATCAATCACTAGATAAAAAGGGGCAGAAATGAGAGATGCAGAAAATAAATGATCTAAACCAAATACCACCGAATAACTCCCCCCCCCCCCCCCCCCCCCCCCCCCGCTTAAGAGTTTGATGTCTGCGGCAGCAGTTGTTCACCGCCCTGACTAGAAATGGCACAGAAGTTATGAGGAGGCACTTATTGGGACCGTGTTCTTCCTTCCCTCCCCGCACGTTAATAAAAGTAATGCGTGCGTATTGGAAGCAATTGGGCCCCTGTAATAAGCCTTAATTCCAAACTTCCTTTCTTTTGTAGAGCCGGGTGAGAGTTGTAGGCACTCCCTGACACTGCCCAGGAAATGGTACTTTTCTTTGGGACCACCTTGCTAATACTGTTTATATTTGTTATGCTTTGATTTTTGTTTCATAGTGGGAAATGCTTTCCAAGAACTTGTGATCATGGATTTTTCCGCTTCTATTTTTTGTTGTTGCTAATACTCTTATGAAATTGCTGGCATTTTGGACGAGGCCGTTGCTTGTGACAGAGGTGTGTGAGACTTCACATTATAGGCTAAAATACCAAGAAATAATAGGATACCTATTTAAAAAGGAAAAACAAAAAACACCAGAAATGGCACTGTCAAGTTAAAAGAGAAAAAGGAAAAAAGCTATAGTCTGAAATCACTGTATTGACTGCCAGTAAAACTAATAGCAAAGTCTCTGACAGCTGAAAGAGAGAGAAAGGAGGAAAAGCATGCTGCTTTTAAGTTTTTCCCTTTGTTCATTGGCGGTGTGCCCATGCACCCCATTCAGGGCTCTAGAAATGGTTCACTGACTTGAAACTCTGGCTGCTTTTAATTGTGTGGGTTTTATTTGTTTAAGTAATGTGAGGAAAATACTGAGCTAGGTCTCTCAACATTAAATTATCAACTCTACAGACATTTTTGTCCAGCTCTTCAGACAAGTTAAGAGGGATTCAGGTTTTAGATTTGTTTTGCTGGTTTCCAAATGCCATTTTTTCACTATGGCTTTCAATTGTTATTGCACCCTCAGAGACTCTCACCATGAGCTGGCTGAGAACGCGGTAGTATATATTTACACAGTAAGTCAGACAGCACCAAATCCATCTAAAACATTGAAAAGCTGCTGAGGTGTACTCAAGGAGAGTACTGTGCAAGTCATTTGGAGTGTTGGGGGTTTTTTTCCCAAAATCTTCTGTTATTAAAAGTGCTTGAAAAAAATGCAAAAAAGTGCACTTGCATAAGATGTGATTTATGTAAGCATAATTGTTCCATTACTTTGACTTTCAAATATATTTAAAAATCCCTGTTATAAATATAGTGCTTTGTTTGGAAATAAAAGTTGTGTTTCTAGAAGCGAAATGAGAAAAATAAAAACATTTTAGAGCACTAATAATGCCCTGGTTTAGGTTGTGTTTTAAAGAAGTACTTCTTTCTTTTGAAGTAAAGTAGAAGACATACTGTTATGTGTATATCGAATGTCAACCTTCTGGTATTTGTTTTATAACAGTGAAACTCAGAAAAGAAAAACACTTCAGTATTGCTGAGACTTAACTATATCTTCATTAAGTTGTAATTAAACAAAAAGACAAAAGCATCCATGCTGTGTTCGGTATTACTGAGAAATAAGGGCGTATGCTTATCTGCTTGAGGTTCCCCTCCTGCTTAGCACCCATCTGTGTTGTCAAAATTGTCTAGTTTTGGAAAGTTTAATGATATGTTTTAGTTTGGGACAAAATACATGTTGTTCAGTTCTTTCCTTTTAGCAGGGTTTTCCCTGGTGGCTGCTGAAGAGGTGTGGACCTAGGAATGGATCCACGCCACAGGCAGAATCTGTTGTTTCAGTTGATGAGTGGTTGTGTCATCTTTCGGCATATTCTGAACTTGGATGTTTCTTCATTGTGACAAAGATCCCCTTATTGCTATACAGACATTCCAAAGTGGAGGGCTTGCTTGAAATAATATTGCCTTCCTGCATGGCTTGTTTCATTGGTTATGTAGAATTGCTGTCTTCCAGTTGTATTAGTGAGAAAATTTGCATATTTCCATTTTCGTACCTTATATTTTCTCTTTAAAAAACAGCCAAGCATATGATTCAGGGAACAGATATTATATATTTCTTCTTCCATGAGTATGTTTCCCCACCCGCCCCCTTTTAAATAGTGCTCAACCTCTCACCGAGAAACTCAACTATTTGCCTTATGCTTCACACTTACAACGTTCGGTTGAAGCTGCACAACTGGATTTGCAAAAACACCCCTCATCCTAAACAGTGAAGCTGTGTTCTTGCTTACTTTTGGCTGCTGGAAAAAATATAAGCAACTGAGTCCCTCTGTCAGACTGGCATTGGTAGTGCCGTGTTGTGTTATGAATGGTTGCTGCTGGGTAGACTGTGAGAACTGAGCTGGTCTGGTACTTAGGGTTTTTGGAAGCAAAGGTGCATGTGCTTTCACCTGGTTTAATTAAAATAAATATTCCCAATTATTTTATAATTTTTAACTTAGTCTATTAGTACTGTGGGAAACAGACTTTGCAGTGGTGTCCCTCTTCGGAGGGACAGGGAGAGGTTAAGTGACACAGGTTCCCCGAGGTAACTGCTGCAGAACCAGGAACCGGAATCCTGTTTTTCATTCTGACCAGGTGTGATTCCGCTCAGGATTAAGATATCTGAATCACAGAAAAGTCTAGGTTGGAAGGGATCTCTTGAGACCATCTGGTCCAACCTTTTGCTGAAAGGCAGGGCCTTAGATTAGGTTATTCAGTGCCCTATTAAGCTGAGCCTTAGTTACTTCCAGCAAAGGGAACTAGGCTACTTCTCTGGGCTTCTCTGTTTAATTCTTCTCACAGTGAGCAACTTCTCGTGTCTGGATGTAGTTTCCCCTGAAGCAGCTCAGGCCTGCTGCCTCCTGACTTGTTCTCTGTGCATCCTTGCAAAGGGATCAGCTCCCTCTTCATGTATGAACTATGAACTCCGTAGGTGTCAGTTCTTCTGCTCTGCTAAAATAGTGTTTGGGTGCTGCAGACCTCCCATACCCATAACATGAATACAGGGAGCCCATGTCGGGGATTGCCATCTGATTTGAACACATTCCCTCGTTGCACCTTGTGGGGTAGTAGATGTGACTTACAGAGTCTAGTGTCACTCAGCTCTTTCTGACGTGACTCAGTGGGATGGCACCTGCAGTGAAGATTCCCTTCTTGACTCCATGGTACGGCCAAGTGAGTGCTAGAGAACAGAGTAAGAATCAGTCAGGATTTATTTTTCTCTTTGCTATGAAGAGTTCATGAGCAAAAGAAGACAACATGTTTCATAACACTCATGCAAAAAGTACAAGTGTTTGGAAATCGATGGGTTCTTTAATATTCTCTGTGAGTCCAACTGATCTCATTCATGTAACGTGTAACTTCTAAAATAAACTTTTAGTGCAACCAGTGTCTATCATTATTTCTTTTGAAAAAATAAAATTATCATCAAGTTTTTTTTTTTTAAGAGTTTGATTCATCAGATTTGTCCTGGGATGTAGACTTAATATTGTACATAATTTATTAGGAATTGAGATGAACATTTTCATTGCATCAAAATCAATGGTGTTACTGTTGACTTCAGCTTGTCCAGGATTTTGCTGCTTCCGTGTAATATCAAAAGATTTATCAGTATTTATTTGACTTGCCCTGATGATGATAATTTCCTTTTCTGTGAATGAAAATACAAATCCATACCTAAATTATGCTAACTAGGTAAGATTTTTTTGGGGTAGTGAACAGAAATCTAGTATCTCATTAGGGATATTTGAATTGCCCATTTTGGTGGACTTTGTTCAGAATGCCTTTCTCCTGCCTCTCATGCTCATTGTGTCTTTGATTCATTTTCAGAGCAGCAGAACCATGTCCCAGATACAAGGAATAAAAATTCTGATAATTTTAATAAAAAATGAATTAGCTCTGAAGTGAACATTTTGTTTAAAAAGCCTTTTCAGTTCCCGATGCCTGTTAGACAGGGGTTTTATGAATACAGCATTTTTTCTGCTTTTTACATCTATAGCATTCATCACAGAAAAGGAAAATGTTATTTCAGTTTTGTTGATTCTGAAAACAGGTTCTTGTCACTTGTTTAGTGTTGAATAGTGTTTTAGTGTGTCCAGGACTACAATTTGTAGTATTGTCTGCTATAGTAAACACAGAGGAAACTGTTACTCAGCCTGTATGTATTCTAAGGTAGTAGATAAATAATGAATCCTGTTGATTATGACTGTGAATATTGTTTTTAAGGCAATGGTAACCAAGAGTATTTTTCCTATTTACAGAGCAAGCTTTACATGGAAGGATTTAGAAGCCTAAAAGAAGGAGAACCAGTGGAATTTACTTTTAAGAAATCTTCCAAAGGCCTTGAATCAATACGGGTAACAGGCCCTGGTGGGAGCCCCTGTTTAGGAAGTGAAAGACGACCCAAAGGGAAGACAGTACAAAAAAGAAAACCAAAGGGAGATAGGTAATTACCTTACTTTGATATTCCCCCCCCCCCCTTTTTTTTCTTTGCAAGTTTTACTTGAAATTGTTTTCAGCATTTGTGCACTTGTGAAAGGAAACCCATCTATGTAAATTTGGCTTTTACATGTAGCCTAGTAGTTTGATCAAACTTATTAAGCTGTATCTGTACAACTACATGAATCACCCACTTGATTGGTTTTACTTGAGAATGTTTTATTGAATTAGAGGGAGCCTGCAAAGGAATGTAATATTATTATGAAAATATTGCTCTTAGACTGAGAAGAGAGGTCATTCTGAATACAGGTGAAATAACACCGTGTTTCAGTGAGAATTGTGCATGCTAAAGAGATTATTGTGTGCAGTGGGGTTTTAAACTGTGCATCAGTACTTTTATACAGAAGAAGGTGTAGGTGGTACAGACAGGGTTGAGATGTACATAATTTGATTAATTATATTTTTACTTGGTGAACAGAGGATTAGGTGTTTTCAAAAGTTTTAATGCCTGTTGGTCTGAAGAACTGTTGTAATATTATTTTACAAATTCCAGGTTAATCTCAGGAGCTGCACTTCTTTATACGCAAGTGCAGCAGTCTGACTTGCACTGTTTTACTTTACTTTCTGCCTCTGATGGCTTGAAGAAGTTCTGTAATCCTCTTCACTGCAAAGCCACCTGCATCTAGTTCCCCAAGGGCTGCCTTCCTGCCCAAGAGCTCTTGGATTTAGGTGAATCTCCCTTTTTCACTCATGGTATTGCCCAGCCCAGTAGCTGTAATGGCTGAGATCAAGGGGAATATTTAGTCTGTGAAGGATCCTAGTAAGAACATCCAAACAGTCAAGTTTTTCCTGCAGTATTTGGTGTACGGCATGACTGAGAGGTGGCTCTCTTCCGTTGCAAATTCTGAAGCAAAGAGTAGCTTGGGAAAGAGGGGGTCACCTGGAAAGGCAGTGTAGCTTGAGAAACAGGATGAGAAGCCTTTGCTGGCCACAGTTGAACTCCACTTGTCCCCACCTCTGTTACAAGGCTTCTTCCCCCTCCCCCTTTTTTTTTAATTAAGGACTGGAGACAGCGTGATAGTTGTCCCTCTTTCACCTTTGTAAAAGCTAAAGGCCATGAACAAAATTTATTGCTGCTGTAACAGATCAGAGTCCATAACCACAACAAGGAGAGACTTTGTAAGCCGGACAAAGCTTTCTTTTTGATTGCTCACCATATCTGGCCTTTCAGAGTTGTGTTGCATGCAGTGGCTGTGAAAAATCTTTTTTTTTTTTCTCTTTTTTTCCCCCCTCTTTTTTTTTTTTTTTTTAGCTAGGCTTCCAATATAGTTCTTATTTACACCATTGGTTTTCCATGGACTGTAATTACTAATCTGTTTAGGGTATCAGCATTGCCGTTGTTCTTGATGTTTCATACTGTGGCAGCAAATAAAGGCCACAACCATGCAGTCATGATACTGTTGTCCTGTTTGTTGCACATGTGTATGAAGGAAGACAGTCATTGCTTCAAAAACCTTGAAATTTAAATGGGCAGGTTGTAGTTTTTCCAGGTCTACTTATATGTTGAAGGAGACAGGGATTTGAACAAATGTATATATTTATAGTGCACAGCATGGTCAATGCACAGGAAGCAGTACTTCCAAAGCGCAATTCATTTCATCCTAGGGAAGCATCTGAAATATTGGGAATGAATCTTGCCTTGTGGCTGTTTCTCTTCAGGGACTACAAAGGGGGTCTGGCTCCAATGCTGTAGATACTTCCCTTACAAGTCTAAAGTTAGGCAAGATGAATCCTACTTCCAATTATATTTTTTCATAACTAAAGCATAGAAAAAATTGAACAGATATACCCTAAAAACAGCGCAGAGGGGCGATCCATGACACAATGTACTCTTTCATGTCACTTGCCTTTAAAGAAGGAAAAATTCAAAACTAAATTGAATTAATCTGAATATGAGAACATGGGCAAAAACATCTACCCACTTCTGTCTCAAAATTCTTACACTTCAGTCATAAGATGCCAAAAAAAGCTTGAAATTTGAAATGTCTGGAGTAGCATTGACATTATCCCTCAGCGAGGAGCAGTGTCTTTGCTTGAAGGAAAATTGGTTCCGATTAAACGCCGGGCCAATAAAAAAGTGCACGTCCAACATGTAGTGGAAAATTTCTTGAAGATTGCTGTTGTTCTGTGAGAACTGCCTCCATTTCTGAAAGCTAATTCCATGTTCTTGTCTGTTGTCTCTTTTCTACATTATCAGTGTTAACAGTGTGCGGGCCCAGCCTTGCTGCATCTTTTAAAATGGATCCCATTTGAATGGATCCCATGCCTTTATTAATGGTGCAGGTGTGGTTTAAGGCAGAAGGGAAGACTGACAGAAATAGGAAGAGAAATCTCCTATAGAAAGAGATAGGATAAGGATAAAGGATATTCTTTTCTTATAGAAAGAGAAATAGGAAAAGAAACCTCTATCCCACAGAAAGGCAGGATAAAGAAAGGGAAAAGCAGCAATATGTGCAGGGGGGAAGTCATGACACGGAGGTGACCAAACATTGGTGCTTTTTGGTAGATTTTGTGGTGCTTCCACAACAAACTTTGAGTCTCTGTAATTTGCAGTGTTGTTGCTGTGGGGACCTTGCTGTGATAATATTTCCCCTTCAGAGTTAATGTGGGCCATGTTAGTTTTATAACATAGGTGGAAATGCTTTGTAATTGCTGTTGCTGATATTGACCACTTTGGCATCTTTCCAAGCCAGGATGCTAGCACATGCCAGGCTGAGGAAGGGAAAGTCTTTTGTGGTCCGTGTGAAATGAAGCTGCAGTTATAAGCAGCCTGCAAGCTTTAAGTTCCCAGACCTTACTTTACTCTAGACACTGTGAAAAAATACATAAGATACGTGGATATTACAACAGCTTAATCTGGGCTAGAGGGCAGGTTTCTGAGCAAGACTCGGCTGGGATTTGCATCTGACAAGTGCCTAGGTTCAGAAGTGGTGTGTTACAGCAGATGTGCACAGTGGCAGCTCTAGGGGCTGGTCTCTACCGAAGTAAGCCCAGGGATGGATTTGTAACGTGTTACATTGCAGCAGGTTGCGGCGCCCTTTGTAGGATCTCTTAACTCATGGTGAACACGGTGTGTTTTGCTGAACTTTGACAGTGAGCTGACACAAAAGCACGCTATGCTGCTCTCTAGGAATGACCGCAGGGAGCTGATGCAGAAAAGATAAAGTACTCTGAATTCACACCTTAATCACCTGCTCAGTAACTTGTAGGCAAGTCTGTGAAATCTCTATTTAGAGCAGAATAAATTAAATCATAACACAGGCCACCATCTCAGAATGGAGGAGGCAAAAGAGAGGAAGGGAAAAAAATTTGCTTGTTTTTAAACAAAACAAAAACAAAAAAACCACTCCCAGCATTTGTATGTGACTTAAAATGAAACTGGGTAAAGCATCATTTTACCACTTGTAATTTTCATTTATTTTTATAAGTGTATGTAGCTGGGAAAGTATTCCATAGTGCAGTGTATGTTTACATAAATTAGAGCCACAGACCTTAGGCACAATATTAACAAAGATGATGGATGATGCTCACAGGACTAGAAGCTGGAGTTATCTTTGGGACCTAAAGGTATTATCCAGTATATGTAAATACTCCTAGTAGGAGCTCAAAGTTGGATACTTTTTCAGCAGAGTGTCTGTAGTGCTGTATCTGCTCAACTTGGTGTGTGCTTCGAGGGAAGCATTTCAGGGGTACAGGGAAGATGACAAATCTTTTGTCTTTTTTTTTCTTTTTGAAGTATTTATGCCAAAATGGAAGCATAAATAAAGCGCGAAGAAAGAAATTATTAAGGGTGTATCTCCATCTCCCGGTTCTAGTTCATGACATTTCAGTCCTAAGCTACCTTCTGCTAACGTCACACTTGTGGCAGGGAAGCTTTCTAGCACAGGTGACACAGCTGTATCAGTAAGTGGTTTGGATTTAAACATGCAACAAGCAAGCAGGATGTTGTGAGATTTTGGGTTTGACATGACACATTTTGCTGACTTTGTTTATAGCACAGCCCTGAAAGTAAACTCTGAGGGAGGGAGTTGGGAGCTGCTGGAAATGGGGGAGTTTAACAAAGCATTGCCACTGGATAAATGATGATGCTGAATTATGTTCTGGGAGTACGGCAGTGAAATAACTTGTATTTCTAGCTCAGATGGCTAAATAGTAATGAGCACTGCAGCATCGCTGTAACACTTCAAAAACCTTTTTCCAGTGTAGACGTCTATGAAGGAGAGATAACTAGAAAAGAAGTGGTTTTGTGTTAAGATGTAATAAACAGTGTTTGCCAGTAACTCTTAGACATGACCAAAAGCATAATTTTCAAGTGAAGAAGAACATATCTCTAAATGACCAATCAGGTGGAAATACAGCCACTTAGGGAAGGGGGGCTGTAATTAAATAATATAATACTTCCCTGATGAACTGTCACTTAAAATTAGTTTGTGTCTGAGTCAGAGAGAAAATGGATTTAGTATCTGAAGACATTTTGCGGATGATATGAAGTCAGACTATAATAAGAAAATCTTAAAAGTCGTCTTTACAAGCTTGTGATCTGCACAAACAGCCTCTAAACCAGTGTGATGCAGGCAGAGATGATGGCATGGTAGAGTGCTGTGGAGGGCATTTGGACTGAAGTTAAACAGGACTGGGAGAGCTAGTTTAGGACAGCAAAGTTGCATGACACAAAGTCACTTCAAACCTGAGACTATATCAATTCTATCTGTATTGACTGCATCACACTCAAGTGTATAATTTAATTTTCATAGAAGAGCCTCTTATGGCTCAAGCCAAGCAGATTTTTGTGAAGTAGATGAGAATGGGAGTGGTACAGGCTGGGAAGGAGAGCCCTGAACTAGTACCAAAATGGGAGAAGCTCATAAAAACTGTGCTTAACAGACAGATGGGGCCGAGGCGGATGGGGGAAGCCCTTCAGAGTCCCTTCGTCTGAGAGCTGGGAGGCAAGGCCAGGCCGGCGGTCACCGCACACAGCTACGACGCAGGGGGCACATACACTCCTGCCCTCAGCCAGCCCCAGGGACCCGCTTTGGGCAGGACCTAAACAACAGCGGGGCGAAACAGGGGGCAGCTGGAACGAGAGCACCCAGCTGTCCAGAGAAACAGATGAAAAGTTCAGGGAGTGGTAGCCCTTGGCACAAAATGGTGTCAGTATGTCACTGTTGAATTTTCCTGCTCCTCTCCAAGGTAGATTGTGTTTACAGTTCTGCCATTTTCTAAAGAGGAAGCTGACACAAAAGTAATGCAGAAGTCGTATGCTTTTTACACAGATTTCTTAAAAATACAGCCTTGCAAAAGGACCTTACTCAAGGGTGGTGTTTCAGAAATTAAAACGTGAACACCTCCCCCTTCTCCCTGACTCTCTCTCACTTTGTTTAGATCATAAGAATTTCTTGCTTTCCAGCCTTCATTCTTGCTTTTCCCATTTTTCAAGTGTAGGGCATTTTCTTGGCTGTTTGTTTTTAACCAGCTTCACAGTGATTCTGTTGGATGTTTAGTTCCTGTTTTCAGTGATGTCCGAGACCCTCTTAGGCTTATGGACTGCAAAGACCACCATAGTTTTGTTCTTTTAAATGAAAACTGCCATATGAAATTAGGCCCTTCTAGCCTATTATCCTCTTTCCAACAGGAGCGTGTGTTTAAGGATAGATTGCAAGAAATAGGGAGGTATAGCTTTCCATCTCTGGCAATTACTGGTTTAGGCGTTTCTTCGGTATCAACACCTAATCTGTAAAAGACAATTAGATGATGTGTTAAGTATCTGAGTTGTTGGATGCAACTTCCTCTCCCATCCTCAAGCAAAATTTGGTATTATTTTGCAGAGTTTTATATAGTAAATAATTTTCACACTTAGACAATAGGCTAGAAAGGGGGATAAACACCAGTCTCAGATGTGCTTTGTTACAAGATCTTATTATTGATATTTGCTGACTGTCCCATAATAAGCCACTAAGCTAGTACGAACTGCTCATAACAGGAGCAGCAGAACACTGTTGGATTTAAAAAAAACCAAAGAGGCAAAACCCCAAAAGCCCGCGAGCTTTCCACTACTCCTGTACTTTAAGAAGGTTATATCTTTGCTGGACTGCAATCATTAGACACAAAGTATTCCATACTTGCTCTTTTTTCAGGCTGACAACTTTTTGGAAGGTTTAGCAACAGTTCGTGTTTTTCAAAGAGTGGGATAAAACCAGAGGGCTTTATTAATAGGGTTAAAAAAGAGGTAACTTAAAAATAGCTGCCACTTGGTGCTGAGGATCGGAGGCTTGATTCAAGCTGGCTTGGAGATGGATCTCTAGGGCAGGGGGTTAATCTTTCCTTGTCTTTGTGCAGACCCATCCAAGTCTAAGTTAGAAGCCTCTGAAAAGTGTTACTGCATATGTTAATTAGACGGCCCTTGTTAAAATGTCTACATCATCCATCTGTGTTTAAGGAGGCTCAGCAGCCACAGCCTTCCTGCATACCAAACAGACGGTGTGCTTCCAGGACTCGGTCTGTCCAGCCTGATGAGAACAGAATCAGATCTCCAAGGCTGGGTATTTTCTTCCTCAAAAGATGAAAGGAAGGTGGTTTAAGGGGAGGAAAGACAAAACAACTGCCACTGGCTGTTGTGTATAGTGCCCAATATCTATGGACTATACACTATATGGCATGATTCCACCTCCAGTGTAGACTGTAGTTAAACTTCAGTCTTCTGGAAATGCCAGGGGTAGAGCTGTGGTAGAGTGAGTGCCCCAGAGCGAGAGCACAAGTAGGAAAGCCTCGCCTCTCAGAAGGCAGCCAGCCAGGGCTAACCTAGCTTCTACCCTCAGATCCAGCATGCAGCATCGGGAGTTGCCGTCCTCAAACGACAACGGCTTTCCCTTCCTGCCTGCTTCCATAGCTCAAACAGTCAGGAGCCAGGATGCAGAACCGAAAGATCAGTACTTGAATGTTGGAGCTAGGAGTAGGAATGGTTGCAGTTGTGCATAACAATACGCGTAACATTAGAATAAAAGGTTTTGTCTTTCAGAAGACACGCTAGGAAATCCCATTCCAAATTTCAAATGTAGAGAACATTGTTTAATTTGTAAAGCCGAGTGCCCATGGTTAGATGCAGGCTAAGCTGCACTACTGCTGAGACAAAGGTCAGTTAGAATTATTTCGGGGTACCCAGGCACACTAGTGTGCTGGGTGGTGATACAGGCATTTCCTCGTTCATTTGAAGAGCTGTTCTCTTGTTTCACGTGCTTTTAACTACAAAATTCACCACAAGGCGACTTGAAAGTAAGGGCTCATTTCAGATACCACATTGCTGGTGAACCTGCATGACCGCGCGGTGTTTCAGCCTGCTCCCTCGGGTGCAGGTGGGAACTGGGCTTTGCAGTTAGGTGCAGAAATCAACAAAATACAAGAAAATACATGCTTCCTTTCCATCAGATGTGCCTTCTGATAGGGCTATTTACATACTTCAAGTGAACACAAATTTCTGCGTTAAAGCAGGAGCTGGGAACCTGGTGGCAAAGATATCACTAAGTGCTATCTAAGCCTAATTTTCTTCATTGCAAACTTATATTAAGAACAAAGTAAAGTCTGAATAAAGTTGTCTCTGGTGTCTGTTTGTATGAGTATACAGTTAAGAAGGGATAGGCCCCAAATTTTTCATAGTGTTTATAATAAGATATCCAAATTTGATGCTAAAGTAAGTAGATATAATTCTGAAAATGTACAAGGAACAGATGAAGTGAGTAGGCAGGTGTCATTTTTATACAGCCTCATGAAGAGTAAAGCTGTCCCTGCACAGCAGATGGGTTTCTTAAGTACACACACAGTTTTGGGAATGCAGAATATTTTTCTTTGATCACATGTCTTTTCAGGCCTTGTGTTTTCTGAGTATTTCACCCCTTTAATCAAGGGATGAGCTCGCTCTCGTTTACAGTAAAGTACCAATATATATTCAGGCCTTTGCTATGGTGTACTGATGTGTCTAATGATCACACTGGAGTCTTACCTGTAGTAATGATTCCCCACATCTGAAGGAATTTAGAAGCAAGAAATATAGAACTTTGCACAATTCAACAGAGATTATGCATAACTTCAGTAGAGTGTATGTTAAAAGTATTTCAGTAAATAGTTTACAAAACATTGTTTCTGTTTCTAAAAATCTTCCTAATATACCTGGCACCTTCCTCGATTCAGAATTCTCTCTTGCTGTTAAATATCTTACTACTATACAAATACACTACTTTCAAGTAGACAAGAATAAAAAAAGGGCATACATTTTTAGGGCCCAAGTCAGTAAATACTTAAGCCTGTGCTTTGAAAGTAGTAGGGAAGAGGGCATTATTTGAAAAGGTTTCCCCAATCGTGGAAATTTCTTTTTAAGCTGATCTTGACCCTGACTACAGCCTGTGCTGATTTTTGCTCATGACACGCTATAGCTCTCAGTGAACTGTGAGCAGAACTGCTTGCAGAACAAATTGTCTTTTAAAAAGATGCACACAGTTCATGCTGTATTTACTACAAAAATGTTCAGTGTAAATACTTAAACCCCAAATTTTAGGAAAACAGTTGCATTTCCTTGCTTTTCTTCATGTGTTGCGCTCTAGCATCAGCTAGCAAAGATACTCAAAGCATGTAATAAATATATAACATGAAGGAAAGATTATAATGGTGATTCCAAATGATGGAAGAATCTGCCATAGATCTTGGCCTGTTTTAAAAAGATAGCAAGAACTTGAAAGTTGGAGAAAACTGAATTGTAGCATAGCTGCTAAATCAGACATTCCCAAAATGTTGCCTTTGATTTACCACTGTTGATGAATCTGAAACTTTTCAGAAGGAATAAAAGTTCTGGAGCCCTTTAACTTCAAATTAATAAAGTCTGTGCGGTAATATAATTCCAGATTGCTACAGCTGTTTCTTTTATTAGCTGTGGCTTCATGTTTCTGTCCTTGACACTTAAAGATCAAACCTACTTAAATATGAATCATTTAAAAATGTGAATTTACTTCGATACCTTATTTTGTCAAGAAGCTCAGCAGCTCATTATATAAGAGGAATGTGTCATGGAGGTAGTCATCTCTGTAGTGGTGATACAGGCACGCTACTGCTAATCCCACTGTGCACGCTCCCCACCCCGCTAATTGCACCTACAGCGTGCTGGAGCACTTCTTAAGCAGGTAATGAGACATAGGCTGTGTACTGAAAGAAATACTGGGTTTAAGGGCATATTGACACCAGGAAAGGTAGGTTTATTGGCGGGGGGCGAAGGCATCTGTTTAAGCAATGTGGCATCCTCCATCCAGAAGTAGCAGGACTGAGTGGGACTTTGCAGTTGCTTCTTCTGGTGATGGAAAGCTGTTCAGAGATGAGACAGTGGAGCTCACATAGAAATGCTCCTGTGATGTCCGTGATCCCTGAGGCAGGGTGACAGGAAGATATTTCAAGGGCAATGGATAGGGAGAAGAATTAGGATGGAGCAGGAATATGAAAACACAGACAGGTGGAGATCAGGAAGGAGAGGGAAGAGAAGGGCTTGGGGAGGGGAGAACAGACCATTGAAAATGGTGTCAGTGTGAGCACCAAGTTTTCCCAGTCTCCAGATGATCACCTCAAAGCTGGTAGTTAGAGCACTCTTCAGGGAGTGCGGGGAATCCTGAATCCCCTCTGGCACAGACAAGGATTGCATGAAAATTTCCTCCATTTTGAAAGATTGCTGCAAGTCAAGAGCTAATGTACAAGGAGATGAAGTGTAAGTGAGAGCTAAGCTCCTACTTTGCAGTCCCACAAAGACTGAGGTTGAGTTCAGCTGATCTGAAGTGGGACTTTCTGCAGTAGTCTGCTTATTGTGTGTTCCTCATTTACCGGGTGACAAACCTGACACATCTGGAGATTGTTTTGCAGAACCACCGAATGCTCCCAGCTGTAACAGTTGCTCAGTTTGAGCTTTGTCCTAAATGTATCGGGTGCTATATAAATAGTAAGTGCTTTGTGGGCTCTAATGTTTCAAATTGGGCACCTAGAATAAGGCTCATCTGGAAAGCAACTTGGGTGGTTTTTTTGTGCTCCAGAATCCTGTGCATTTCCTTGAGACCAATTAAACCATACAATTGCCTATAGCCACTGCAAAGTAATTAATATGTGTAACACGTGAAGATACCTTAGTGAGAGCCCCAAAGTCAGTACTTATGTATCATGTTCAAGATTTAGCTGGATTCAGTGGTGAGCCTAGGCATTGAAGTAAGTAGGCTAAAGAAGTAGTATACAATAACTGTCTTACATTTCCTGCACGAAATGAGAAAAGGTGATGTAGGAGAACTCGCATCTTATCATATGTTTCACAGGCTGTTACTACAGTGTAAATTGTTTCCTCCTTTTTTTTGAATGCTGAATTTGTAGGTAATGGGTAGAAATTAGCCTGAATCTCCTCTGACTAGCAGCTAGGCTTGGGGTTTTGGAATGTTTTTCCTTTGAAACCGTGCTGTGACACTGAAGGACATGAATGAAGGGACCGGTTTTGCAGAAGAAACTGCACATACGTGTGCAAGAGAGAGCAAAGGTGGCCGTGGCCAAGCTGGAGGAAGAGCGAGCCGAGGCCGGCGTTATTGATGGAGTAGAGGGAGCTGGGTTTGCTCAGTAACAGACCTGTGGAATGGTTAAGGAGGAAAGAGTTGTGAAGGGTCACTATGAAATATGGGAGTGAGCTAAACAATTTCTTTTCTTTGATCTCCATTCATTTATAATCTTACTGGTGTTGAGTCGCCTGGCACTAGAACTTTTACAATGAATAGCTGAAAGTACAAAAATTGATTTAAGTTGCACTGATCTTGTGCTGAATGGCTTTCTTTAGCCTGGAAGTTAGTTGGAGTTTTACTCTTTTAGCTGTTGGACAGTTTAAATGCTAAGCATTTAATCTAATTCAGACAGTTCTGAAAACAATAGCAAACCACAGACTGCTCTTATTTCATTGTCTGCAATTAATGTTGCAACAGCCTTTGCATCAAAGTTTAACCAGAATGCTTTGATTTCCTCAATGATAAATGGATATCTTTTAACCAATACAAAAAAAACCTGAAATAGTTCAATATTTCAAATTCAGCCTCAGGTTTGCTAGTGTTTAAAATTAGTACCTCTGCCTTTTTGTTGTGCTAAACTAATAAAGTAAAACAAAACAATAGAGTATGTGTGTGTCAGCCTGTTTCTGCATAATGAGTTCTATAAAATTAGGCAGTGTTACTTCTTCTGTCAATGGGAGGGAATCATCAGTAGTTGGCAATAGGATTAGAAATTGTATATAGTTTGGATATAAGTATTTATTTACCTTCTTAAAGGTTTAATTTTATTTGCATTCTTTTTCCTGAGTTAGATTTTGTAAATCACTTTTTTCTAGAAAGTACATGAAAAATCTTTAATTTCTTGTTGATCAGGCTCGTTTTCCGTGTTTTTGTGCCTTGATATATTTTTGGAGAAATCATGGTTAGCTGCTCACATGATACTTGCTGGGAATATGTGCCTACGTCTCTTTTTAATAATTACTTAAAATGTGCTAAGCATTTTAGTTTTCCAAGTCAAAAAAGAATCCACAGAGTGTTTTAATTTATTTTTTGTTAAATAGTTCAGTGGTATTTTATGTTACTAAATGTGGGAGTGTCATTAATCACTTCACTTTTAGAATTTTTGTCCTTATGTACGTTGTGTAACATACAAATTTTACTTGGAGCTCAGAAATAATTTTATCAAATGGTTCATTCTTGTTATCCCTGTATTTCTAACTCACTGGAGCCTCATGAAGTTATCTTTCTCCTTTACAATCTATACATTTCATTTATGCACGGAAGAGAAACATCTGGCCTTTTTTTTTTTTTAATGAGAGCTGTACGCTCATTGACCAAACAAGCAGCAAGGAATCTGTTGTATGGCTGATTATGGCAAGAAAATGAGGTAGCAGTATCACTAATAATCAGTAAAATTTGTATAAACTGGTACCGTTTCATTTTCTGAGTTAGCTAATCTCACACTTTCACCCTTACAAGAAAACAAATCGTGTTTAAAAATGCTTGGCGTGGAAAAATGGTACTTTGAAATGTAGAGATTAGAAACATTTAAAACATACGTATCTGTGGTTAAAGATGCTGACTCTTAATTCTGTCCTGCCTAGAGCTTTCCGTTTTATCTTTGAAGTTCAGTCATTATTCCATGTCGATGCCATTGCTTCTATTTATTTTTGTATCCTACAGAAATTAATTAATACTGTTTAGATCCAATCTTTTTAGAATACTTATGAAAGTAACATATCAACAAGTTTTTATTTTATGCAGCCCGTGGAGCTGGATTTTGGAATTTGCTTTTTTAGTGATTCTTTTGTGGAAGAGAAATCTTTCAGGCATGAATTGATAGTCCAGATCTTTTGAGGTCTGTCTGTGCTAACCTATGACCTCTGTTCTTAGGAGGTCAACATCTGAGGGCAGGAGATTAAGGCAGTTAAAAGATTGGAATGGGAACTGGAATGGAAAAATTAGCCAGCACATTTTGGGTGGAAAACATCAAAGTCATCAAACAATTTGCTTATTTTAAACTCAGTTTAAGGGTAACAAGCTAATTGTACTGTGTTTGTTGACGCAAGCAATTTATATTATTTGAGGACATTAACACTGAAGAATTTATTTTTTTATTGGAGAAACATAATGCCTGTTTAGTATAAACACACTATGTATTTCATATACTACATGCTTTTGTGCAACATTTTTAAGGATTCAGGACATGATCATACAGTCTGTATGCACTAAATTAGCTCTGTTTCTTACAAGCAGCAACAGTAAGTGTTGTGGAACCTGAACCTTGCTTGTGGTCTGCTGAAGACTGCTTGCCCTCATTGGAGAATACAGGTGCTCCCAGTACATGGGAAAAATTATTCCCATATTAAAATTTCCTGACTGTGACACTTAAAAACATTTGTAAGCATATCTCTTTGTTACTGCTTTTCAAATGTGAATTCTTTTCCAATGCAAACTTGTCACCAAGGAATGTTCCTCCATCGATTATAAACTGATTTGAAAGAAAACAGCACTGCCTGTTTGTTCTTGTCTGTCATAGTTCGGAATTCATTAGTATGTGTTTTTAGAAGCATGAGGACTTCATCTTTCATCTGTACAATTGATTTCAAAGATGATATTGTCTAGAAAAAGACACCTTTCCGCATCTGAAAATTATGCAAGTTCAAGGATTCTGTAAGCAATCACATTTTTGTCTTGCTTGTTTAAAGTACAAATAAAAGTAGTTTCAGTATCCCATGCAAAAGCCAGACTAATGTTTCAGCGTGCAAACCCACCTAGCAGGAAAGAGACAAGAAGTTATGGGTATCTCACAGCTCAGGCTCTGACTAACAGTGTATGGATTATAGTACTTTTCCTATAGGTATGGCTACTCATTAAATTTAAGTACTATAAAATACAGCTAAATTCCATTGGACAGCCATCTGTAAGCCTCAGTCTAACCTCCACACATTATTATAGTACCTTTGAAGGATATGAGATTTAAACCCGTCTGCAAGCTTTCCAAACTCTTTCTCTAAAGGTGAAAACCTTTCTTTTGCACCTTTTAGCCCTGACTTGCACCTGAGGGGAAATTGAGCAAAGTGATCGCTATCATTTCTTCCTCCTTCATGGGAGGAAAAGAAGGGAAAGCAGGAGGAGCTGTTGTGGACCGCAGCAGTCCATGGACCATTCCCAGGACACAGCCACCGCTTTGTTTCCTTCCTGCCATTTCATTGGGGTGGCTGGAGAAGCTCTGCCAGCTCAGCTGCAAGGGCTGCCGCAGCCGGGTGCACCCCGCGACCCCCGGCGGCGCTGCCATTGACTGGGTGTGCCCTGCATCCCTGGTGCTACTGCCACAACCAGCTGTGCCCCATGTCCCCAGGAGTACCACTGGCACAGGGGAGAGAGGGAGCAATTGAAGGGGCAGGACCAACCCTGAAGGCTGTTTTATCTTGGAGATCTGTTCCCCACTTGGATTCTTGGGATAAAATGGGGTAGCTTCTGATCAGCCATTTTGTGAGTCTTGTTTGTCAGCCCTCTCTGTGGTTAAATAAATCAGTAGGATCGATGGATGGAGAGGTAGTCCTGTTTTACAGAATGGCTTTGGTTACCCACTTGTGAGCACACGTGAATCACTGTGAAGGAACAGAGGACTTGTTAATTAATAAAGGAAAAAAGTTAAGCAACTACAAAGTTAGTGTGCCTGACATGACTTAAGATAACACTCCTGTTTGCCTAAGCCCTTGCTGTACCTTCTGTCTGTTTAGATAGTAAATTCTTCAATGAGGAATTGGTTCCTTCTTAGTCCATAAAACACTTAAAATCACCGCTGGTTTCCATTACAATACTAATTGTGATTCTTGGCTATTTGAATAATTAGAGAGCAGTGATACACACATATTTTAATCTGAAAGACCTGCTCCCCAGGATTTTTGTTGGATGCTTGTATCCTCTTGATTCATGATGTTTAATGATTTAAAAATCCTGTCCACAAGCCTGCTTTTCTTAACTATCTTTTGCCCACCCTTTAAAAGTAGCCTATAGATACCCAAGATCTACAGATCAAAAACTGCTTTAGGGTGCTGGAGGTTTTTCATCCCTTAATCATTATTGCATTAGTTCTAAATATACTAAGAACTGCCTCCAAGTTTTGTGTGCAGCAGCTTGCATGGCAGAGGGGACTGCATGCTGAGTTTGAGGGAAGGGGAAATCAAAACTCAGAGAAGCTATAATACAAATTTTTGAATGACTTAGAAATGATATTTGACTTTTTGTGATGAAACCCTGCTTTGTTTTTACTTGATCTGTATAAGAAATAGGTAGGGAATCTATCCTCAGTTCCCTCACACGTTCTTTTTCACAAAGAAGAATTGCTGCAGAGCTAGACAAAACTGATCAGAATTACTGCAAATAGTATTTTCAGGCTTATGTGCTTGTGAAGGTTGAAATTTCTGTCAGTGCAGCTGCGCCAGATTTCTGACTGCAGCTCCCAGTGCTCTTGGAATCAGTGTCTCCAAATGGGCTCTGTAATTTGCCTCAGCTGAGTCACTTCCTTACCACGAACTGCCATAAAGAGATTATTTCTTCTGCTTTGCTTTCTAGGGTTTAGCCTGCACTGCCCCCCTCCTCTTCAAAATAAGAACTCATCAGAAAATACCTTTTGTAGTAATGCAGTTGAGTTCAGAGGGTTTCAGAAATCTGGATTACTGGTGGCCTTTTTTGTTGAAGGGACTATTGGTTTTTGTGTTCCTCATCTGTTTATAGCTGCTAATTTGAATGAGAAGCCAGCAAAGCAGCACACTGGTTTTTTTTGTAAGCAGTGGTTATAGTTGTTTCCAACTGTCAGGTAAATGTGAATGTCTATGAGATACTTCAGGTGGTAGCTATCCATAAAATCTTTAGAAGTATATTGTAATGTATCTAAGCTGTTATATCTAATTTTTCTTTATAACCCATATTTCTTGCTTAATTCTTGCATAAAATATGAATAAGTCAAATTTGAAAGCTTTTGAATTTGGCAAAATAATAATAGTCTTTATGCTAGTGTAATATCAAGATGCATTTTATAGAAGATTGACTTTAATTGTGAAAAGCCAAAAATATATTAAATCTGTTGTGTATATATGTGTTATATACACAGATATAATATACACATAAGTGTATACTCAATAGATTTATGAAAGGTTGCCTCAGCTACATTGAAGAAAGTGGGTATCAAAAGGAAGATGACTTAAAAGTTGAATTCAGAATGAGATTTACATGTTATTGACCTCATCGATTAAAAACAAACAAACAAAACAACCATGAAACAACAAAAACACGTTTTAATAGTTGCAAGGTAAAGCTGACAGGATCTGATTACTGCTTCTTTCTTACGCTGGCAGCGATACTCCCTTTGTATTCCAAACTTTGCCAGGTGAGCCTGGGACAGGTAGTCATGTAATAAAGTGACACTGTGGAACGTGGCAAATCCTAGCTTCGTAAACCAGTTTAGTTTATTGTAGTTGCTGGTAGCTAAGACCGTCCATGACTGACTACTTCTAAAAGATGCTGCATGCATTGCGTTAGTAGGACGTCATCCTCTAACCAGCCAACGGTCCCCAGTTGGTGTCTGTGTGGTCACTGTGGCCACAGCGTGTGCTCCTTTCTCCCAGCTCTCTCTGCTGGTGCATCCTAGAGTGTGTTGTTTTACATTATTCCCCTTTTGCAGTATGATGTATTGGACGAAACAAGGCTATACCAAGATAGCTGCGTTAGCTTGCTCTCATTAGGCCAGGTAACAACAGAAGTAACAATGTTACGTCATGCATTTTTTGCATCTACAGTCTTGCCCGTGTAAGAAGGTCAGTTGAGAGTTTTCACAAACCTGCAAAATATTCTTGAATTACAGATTATGGTTGAGACTGTAGGTGAAAAAGTATATGAATTGTAAGATGGTATTAGTACTGGAAAGTAATCGTGGAACTGTATGCACACTAATCGTTGTAGTGGAAACATCCGGCAGCTATAATGAGATGCTGTGTTGGGAACGGGATACCACCATGTTCCCTTTCTATGGTAGCAGGTGGTAAATTTGCTTAAGCTTGCATATTTTGTGACACGTTAGAGGACTACAGTTTGTGTGTGGCGTATAAATCCATTTTCATTTAACTTAGAATTGTTTTCTTACAGAAGTTCCCATTTAGTTAAAGAAAAAGATTCCACAGGGACAGGTTTATGTGTAAAGACTTGAAACAAATCTGTTTTTTAAAAAAAAAAGGCACTGTTTTATTAAATGATAGTTCAAGTTTGTCAGTTTAAAAGTCCTCATGTCCTTGAAGTAGCCAGCTGTGACCTCTGAAATGGTTCATGCATATCAGTATCTAAGAGGTACATGTGACAATCAGGAGCAGAATCAGGATGGAAGTGGAGGTGGGGGTGTGAGGAACTGGAGATGGGGAGGAAATGTGGTAAAAGGGATCACGGGATATGAACTAAGTAGTCTGTGGGACTGGGGCTGACTGGATTGAAGAGTCATGGTGGGTGGACAGTGCTCACCTCTCCATGGCAGACAGAGGCAAGGCTGCTTCCAACCGGATGCCTTCTGTGGACTGATGACTTCCAGTGCCTGTAGACAGGTCTTCATACTTCTGCCCCGAATCAGGCAGGCTGTAGTGCTCACCTTCCTTTTGGCTCCTATTTCCCCCCAAGAAGAGGTGAGGAATAGTTAGAGAAGCTTCTTCAACATGCATATTTCACATGATTCAGAGGAAATGGAGTGCTAAATGGGTCACAGCTGACCCAGACACAGAGAGCAGCACAGGTTGTAGCTGTGTGCTTTGCATTCACGGTCCAGGGTGCACAGCCAGGGCTCTCCCCGGCTGGGAGAGAGCTCTCTGCCGGGGCAGGCTGGGTGCTCACCCCATTGCGGCTGCCCAGTAGCCCCAGGCACTCTGTGTGCGTAGGGGTGTGCACGTGCATTATCTGTGAAAGCCAGCGCAAATGAAGATGTGTGCCGCAGATGCCGTCGCACTGAAGTCTGGTGGGGGAATGGCTTGGTGCCAAGTGCCAGGCTCCCTGTAGGCGTGCTGTGGCTGGCATGTAGCCCTGGGTAGCTGGAGGGCTGGTTTTCCTGGCTGTGCACGGACTGTTTGAGGAAGGAGGCCAAGTGTGTGGTCTGAAGGTAGAGGTTCTGCTGCTGCTGTGTGCTCAGGTGTCTCGGGGTGGCTCCTCCTGAGAGAGGATGAGTTGCATGGTACTTGCTGTAAAAAGACAGGTGCTTATAAAATTCCCCTCTTGCTATTTCAGACAGGCAGCCCTCGTGACACTGCCAAATGCACCCATGGGCTGAGACTGCTGAAACAGTCAAGCAAAGTGGCCAGGAGAGTTCTCATGAGGGTGCTGTAATAGATGCAGCCCTAGAGACCTGTTTGGCAGAGCGTGCCAATAACTTAATTCTGCATATGCTGCAGTCTCTTTCTACAGAGGAAAAGAGCCTCTCTGGAAGGATGATGATGATGGGGAGGGTACAGAGATGGCCTTGGCCCATTCCCAGGCTATACCCTTTCTTGGGGGATTTAAGACAGATTCCTTCAAATTCGGGGGTTAACTTGAAATTTCTTGCATCAATAATGGTGTTCTTAAACATGCAGTAAATGTATACAGTTAGGTTACTGTCGATGTAGGCATTGAACATACTGAGATTTTTTTTTCCTTTGTACATGCTTGTAAATCCTATATGCTGAATATCAGGAGCATGAACTCCTAGTGGCTAGTTCTGTATCTCATGCCTGTGTCCATTAATACATAGCCAGGTCTTGAGACTTTTCCTCGGTGCATGCTGGCATCCCGTGGGGACACGCAGCTAGTGTTCAAGTGTGTCTGGTCCAGACTTGCCAAAACTCTCCCCAGCAATCACCCCAAAACTCTCCAGCCAAAGACTCAGACAGTGTCTGAGTCTTAAGATTCAGTGAAGACTCTTCACAATTCAACTGATTTTTAGGGGTTTTTTTTGGTGGCTGACAAACGATGCCTTTCAGGGTGTTTTTCCTTGTTAGAGAGGCACTATTAAATTGAAAATACTGTAAATTTCAGAAAGTGATACTGCCCTATTTTTAAGTATAAAGCATATCAGTTTTTTTAGGTTTTGTTGATTTTTCTGCACTGTGTGGTACAAGCTGAAGGAACAGGCATCGCCCAGGTACTGGACAGTGGTTTGGGGTTTTTTTTGTGGGTGGTTTTTGTTTGGGGTTTTTTTGTGTGTTTGGATTTTTTTTCCTGTAGGGGAACTGTGACTTTAAAAGAAATGGATGCTGCCCCTGGCTCTGTAAGCCAGGTCTCTGCTGGGCGCAGTTTCACATTACTCGGGGCCAGCCAGCTATCGTGGCCCTCCCTGCACCCCCAGCCAGCATTGTGGTCCTCTCCCCACAGGGTCACTGGTGCTGATCTAATCCCACAGAGAGCCACTTCAGAGAGCATCACTGAGAGAAACTAATCCTGAAAAAAAAAAAAAAAGGCACTAAGGAGCAGAAAGATTGGGTGGTGGCAGAGCAGAGGATGCCTCTTGGTAACAGCTCTTCTTTTGGTGGGTTTATCTGGAGTATAAAACCCTACAGGCAGCTCGGCATGAAACGTGCTCTCTGCTCAGTGTGGCAGAGACGTTCCCACAACGTGGTGGTGGCTTTGTGGTCCCTGTAGTAGAAGCAATTTAAGAGCCGGCAGGATTCACTGGAGGAAAGCATCAGGAGCACAAAACCCAGCAGGGAGTTGGGTCTGGCCTCCAAAAGGCCAGAGGTGTAAATAGGCAGTGACAAGACCTTGCAGAGGGTTTGGGGAGCATCCCCGTCAAGGCCTTTTCTATTCCAGCTTCCCCTGTTGGACTGCCAGGCAGATCTGAAGTACCAGATCCCACAGCACACCAGTTCCCCACAAGAACGATGGCCTGTGCTTTTAGCAGGGTTGCAGCTTGTGATTTTCCTGGCCAGGGAAAGAAAACAGGTTGAGAAAAGAAAATCCTACCTATTTTAGGTGCTTTGGTGCCACCACACCATTAACTTTTCTATTAAACTGTACTGTACCAGGAAGACAGCGACTGACTGGGAAGGTGAGCAGCACTCTTCCGCTCTGTGCCTGATATCCCTGTGGGGCTGAAGAGCCACCTTTAAAAGCTGCAGTGATTAGGCTTAATTCACTGTTAACTTCTAGTCTGGCGCTTTAGTATGGCAGATCAGCACATATGCAGCGGTCATTTCTCAGTTCCCTTCCTGCCTTTCAGCAGCTGCCCATCAAAACTTGCGAAATGTGAGTGGTAGGCTTGGAGGAGTGCAGCATGTGGTGTAATCACAGCTCTCCCTTCTCTGCCAGTGTCCTCTAAGCAATCTAATTTTTTCCCTGCTTCTGTTGCATTAGTTTGAACTGCTGTGAATGATGTGAAGACAACCGGAGAAAACTACCATTTCCTATTGTAGTGTTCTGCTATTTCACATCGATCGTATTATCTTAAGTGTGTTACAGTTTCAGAGTTTTACTTTGGAACTTAAATGTACTAAAATGATAACCTGCCTTCTTTGTGACAAGGAAAAAACCAACATAAGTTTCACACACAGTAGCAGGAACCATATTATTTCTGTCTGATTTTATTATACGCATCAATTATAGAGTGTTTGTGTGTAATATGCAAAGTTAATGTTTCAGGTTTCTTAATGACAGTTCTTCAAAGTTTTCTTGCTGAATGGAAAGAAAGGATTATATAAAATCAGCACTTAATGCTAGTGGTGCTGTAATGCTGAAAAGTACACAGAAGTGTCAGTAAACCTTTTTGAAACTTGGTATATAATCCGTTCAATGTTTTTTCCAGACTTCCAGAAAGGAAAGCCTATATTCCCTGTTATTTCCAGATATGCATATTTTCCTAGTCTTTGCTAGGAATCAGTGAGGTTTTCAAAGCATTCATAAATACTGATCAAGTATAGAAGTATGTTATAAAATGTCAATTTGCTATGCTTAGTTCGTAAACTAGTTTTATTGTGAATCTTTCAGTTACCCTCAGTTACCAGGAAAGTGAAACAAGTACCTTTAAGAAAAAAAAAAGTTCATTTTTAAAAAATAGTTTATGATAAAGCTCTACAGTGATGTTAACGTTATTCAGAGTTCCTTTTGCACAAAGAGTGTGATATTGGCAACTAAAATCCTGATTTATTGATGACTCCCCTTCCTATAAGACAGCTTACAGTTTTCTTGTTGTCATCATCATCATCAGAGGAAAGTCACCAGCTGAACTAATTCATTCTACAAGACTTCATAGGAAAAAAAATTTTGCAGCTGTTTTTCCTAACTCATACACATGTGATTTTAACTCTGGTGGTGAGAGGCAGGGAAAGGTATGGAAATGCAGACAGCTGCCGCTGAAAGAAACAAAGCTTCAAGGAAGCTTAGCATGCTGAAATCAAGGGGGGCATATAATCTCCATCCTAGGGTGCTAAAGTACCAAGCATCACATCAGTCCAGGGTTATTAACAGCTTTTGCTTTGGGATATGGACTTAGGGCTAAAGTGTGCTCATGAAAGACAGACACAAAAACTGCAGGCAAAAACAATCAAGCCAGTCTGCTCTCAAAATATGTATGACAGCCTTGCATCCTTCCAATAGAGAAGACCTGGAAAAATTAGAAAAAGTGTGTGAACTGCAGTGTTACTTTATAAGTTGCAAATTGTGCTTTACCTTTATTATCATACCTTACCTAGCATTTATATTTTGTTAACTAGATTATTTTCTTAGACAATGGAAATGTACTGAAGATACTCTGGCATTCAAAAGGGATCTGTTACAGTGTGGAAGGGAAGATTATCAGTTAAAATAAGGTTTACCACAGTAACTCTGAGATGGATAAAAATTAGTCTACTGAGTCCAAGAGCTTCACTTTTTTTTTTTTAACCTCCTGTGCTCCGCTGTGATATATGATTTGGAAATAGGAATGTTCTTAACAACATAGCGAGCATAAGGCTGCTGTGCCCTGTGCAGTGTAACCCACTGAGCCACCTTGTCGCATCTAGGCAGCCTTTAAGGACAACCATATTAAAGAAATATTCAAGTTAAAAATAACTTTCCTAAGTTGCACCCTGCTATTTATGTAAAAGATAAAGGGGTGAGGGACAGGATTTAAACTGGCCATCTTGCTGTGGGGAGAAAGTAGAGGTTACCCTGTCCTGCCTTTCCTGCCAGTGTGTCTTTCCTGTGGTTCCCCAGTTCATTGGTCGTCCCTTTTGGCAGCTGGCCGTGGTGGCTCCAAAGCTTTTATGTCAGGTTATAGGAACCCCAGGAAGGAGTTTGGCTGCCATCTTTCTGCTTTTGGGGAGCATGTAGGAGAGCGGAAGCTGCTCTTCCTGATGGTGTCTAGAGCAGCTTGGGGAAAGAAAAGAGAAACAACTGGGTCTTTGATTCCCTCCTCCAGTTTACACTACAGCAGGCTCAGTGCTGCTGAGCTTCAGGTGCCTCCTGGCTCCTCTTCCTAAAGGCACATGGACCAGCTGGGAAGAGCAGGAATACATGTCAATAAGTAGTGTCTCCTACGCCAGATGAGGCTCTGACCTGAGGATCCAGTTAGAGGGATCTCTTTCCTTACTCTGCTAGTGTAGTACAAAAGCCAACTCACTTTGAACAGGACAGGGAATTTGCTTTAATGTATTGATTATTGTTTCTTAGCCCTTTTAATAGCCTGATCAGCCCCAGCGTTGCAAAAGCCTCTGTGTAGTTTTTGTAGCAACAGATAATTGTTTGCAGCATCCCTCTAATATCACTCGCAGGTTATGCTAACTGCATTGTCTTCAGGAGCCAATATGTCAAAGTCCTCTTGCAAAGAAGCAGACTCATTTCTTGGTGCTTGGTGGTGCAATTCAGTCATTTCTGGCTGCAGGCTCCTTTTCTAGAGGTGCAGTTTGCCTTTCTGATGGCAGGCCCATTGGGGAGAAAGAGCTGGAGGGATGGCTTTGTGCTTGTTTCATCCCGTTCAGAACAGCATGCACCACAGCTGGAGTAAACAGGGAGAACAGTGTGTGCCTCTCCCAACCTTACAAATCTCGCACCGCAGCTGGAAACCTGCTAGGCAGCCAGCCGTAGTCTTGTGGGTTTTTCACTACCTCTGTTAGATTGTGTGTTGCAGCTTTTCATCAGCAAATGTCTGACGTTGCTGCAACGTGGCGCAGGCGTTGCAAGATGTTATCTTCTACATCACAAGCACTGTACAGATGGGTCTTGGCATCTAAAAATTCGCAAGCTTCTCCTTATTTCTCAGACTGAGGAGCCTGCTGTGGGCTATCTTTACTCAAAACTCCTCTTGCTTCAGTTTACATCTTAGAGGCACAAAAGTGGTCAAGATGGATATTTGATCAAATTTTCAGAAGGCGCTGATCAGTAACAAAGCTTATGCCACACATTACCTGGGTTTGATAGGAAGGAAGTTACGACCTGACTGTTGATGAAGTCAGCGATGATTATTTATGTGATTAAGAACCACTGGGGCAGAGTCTGAGGCTGCAAGGGAGGGAAAATCTGAGACTTTTTGATGAACATTTGGGGGAATGAACCTGAGGTAATGTATGATGTGCTGCGTAGGACAGAGTTAGTGTTTGGTTTCACTCAAGAACCGACAGATCAGGATTTTAAGAAGGGCAGGGGGAGAACGGGGGAGTAGAATGGACCTGCTGCTGCTGCTAACAACCATTAAAAAAATACAAAGCCAGCTGCTCTCAGAGCAGAGCTTGATCCTTTCAGTGCCTTTAACAGCACAGTGTATATTCAGAGGAGGGGAATTCATGAGGCCCTATGGACCTACACCATGGTATTACACAAAAATGCAAACCTGAACAATGGGTGGCCTCAGCGGTTCCATCTGGCTCGCCATTAACAAGGTTAAAGTAAAGTGGGTTTCCTTGGCTGTGTCACACACAATTTACACTTCAGATGCTTTAACTTTGGAGCTGGACCGGAGAGAACACTGCTCTAAACGCACGTGGCAAGGGTCTCCTAACGTGTGGTAAACACATTTGGTATTGATGCTCTATGAAAGATACAGAGTAGTAGCATTTACATAATTTGTAAGTACTGTTTGGAAAGTGCAGATTTTTGGCTAAATCATTTACCAGAAAAAAATTTCTTGTCAACAAATTAGAATTGCAGTCAAATTTTGTTTACTCAAAATATTTTAAGGACATTAAAGGCGCTGGATTCAGCTAACAGCAGAAATTATTGGAGGCCCGAGAAACATTACCACCAGCATTTCTGGTGTGGTAACCTGAAAACTCCAATCTACTTTTAAGCTAAAAGGGATGTTGACACATGGAAATTTATTCTGTTGTAAAGCATTCTGCTTTCAGAGCCACCAGAATACTTAGCTAATAGCACAGTTAACCATAGCAAATAATGACCTTTAAAAAAATGTTAGTTGTAGAGAGCCACTGGTACATCAACAGGTATGTTGGCCTGTTAATTTCTATGCCATTGAGTGTAATAAAGCTTTGGAAGTATCGCAGCATTTTGCAGAAATCATGCTTTTTGTCTTGGCTTTGAGATGCTTTGAGGGAACCTGTCTGTCCTATAGGCTGTCCCTTTCTTGAATAAAAAAATCAGGTTTTATTGAATTAATATCAAAGTCGGTAATTCAATTGTGAAGCTGTTTTATGTTCCGCAAGACAAGCAGTGGAGCAGTTAGCTCTGTGGTAAAGAGCTAAGGTAATTTCCAGAGAGACTGAGAACACATCTATTGTTGCTGCAGAGGTGCTCGAGCCATCCACAGAGTAGGGTGAGTGTTGCACTGAACAACAAACAAAAGAAACCTACCCATCTCGTCTGCCTTCGACCCCAAATCATGAGTTCAGTAACAGAGCAGAACTTCATACTCCTCCTGAAGTGAAACGATTGAACTTGTGTACCATAAAACCAGCAGATGTTGTTGACTAACAGTTATCCTAGCGATGTCAGTAGTCTCACGTAGGAAGGCCCTGAGCAAGCAGCCCGCCACGCTGCGTTTCCTCCTTGGTGAGCTGTGCAGCGCTGCTGTGACAGGGCACGCTTCCTCTTGAGCGTGCTGCCGCAAGGTTGGCCTCTGCCTCGCCAGCACTGAACAGCCCTCCCGTTGCTTTGCGCCTTCCAGACTCTGACAGCAGGTGAGCCAGTGTCACTGATGACGGCCTCTGTTACGTGCCATTAATAGAGGGGTTGATATTGATGGCCCTGTGCTTGTTTATCCCTCTCCCTCCTCTGTTGTCCAACTCTCTGACCCACCTGCATGGCACCTCTGTGCAGCCCTTCTGTATCTCTTGCAAAGACAGGAATATCTTGTATAAAGTGTAATAAAACATTACACTTTAGTTTCTGACTGTATGCAGCAGTCCGGTAATCATAGCCATGATTATTGTAAAATGCCATTTGACAGGCGTGTCAAAGTTGCCAAGCTCCTCTCAGAGGCTTCCCACCTGCTGCATTTGAGGTAACTACAGGCAAGGTAAATGGAGCTGAGAAGCCATCTCATGACTATTTGGTCACAAACTATTGACAATCCCTTCTCTTCTCCCTTTTTAGCTATGAGACTGCTCTCTGTCCATGAGCAGCAGCTTTTGACTGAAGCCCTATCTTCACAATAGCATCAGAAAGAAAATAGTCAGAGAGTTATTCTTGCTGCATCCTGACAGGTACAGTGCTTCCACACCATGCATTGCAGTGGAAGGGAAATTAAGAAAGGATAGCACAGCAAGGCCAAACCTGTGAATGAGGCAAAAAGGAAATCACCCAGCTGCAAGTAGCACTTGCATGTGCGTAAGGTGGGCAATACCCCAGCTATTTTAGGTGTGAGTAGAGGGAGAGTTCACACACACACACACAAAAAAAAGCATTAGTTAACCCAAAATAGGGATGGATGATTTTATGGGCAATATGTAAAAGAATGGTGTAACACCATATTTACTTAGAGGATGGAAAACATGCATCTCTATGTGCTGTATTTAGCATGTATTTAACTCAAACCACACTTTGCAGCCAGCTGGCTATTAAGTTCTTTTCCAACTCATTGTCCTTACCTGAAAGGGAATTCAGCTACAGCCGCCCTGTTTACAAAACGAAGTTCAACATCTGCATCTTGTGCCTGGACTTCCAGTGCATGATTCTTCCATCCATCTTACACGTACATACTCCTACTGGTGCTGATTAGATAAATAAAATACTATGATTGACATTCTCATGAACCCAGGTAGAAATCCAGTATATATATATGTGTAAAGGCCGTGCATGTGCTCTAAGACCCAGACACAGGGTGCGGTTCCACATTCAGTTCCGCAGGCCAAGAGTGTTTGAGGATGATGGGAATCGCACTGCTTAACGTACACCCTCCTACCTCCTGCCAGTGTTTATCACACCCACGGTTGTGCCAGTGCAATGATTTATGATTTTGCTTCAAAACTGGAAGTGTGATGTGAACCAAGCTAAACAAACACTACAAACTGAAAAAAGTGGATGAAAAGTTTTGCTGCTGAGAATTGGCTAGCAGTTTTAGTTACTGCACGGATCATCCTCATGAGTTTTTGAAAGCAGATCATGTCTTTGGAAGTATTCCATTTGAAAAGAGGGCTGTTTACTGCAGGATTATCTTCCATTTATTTTCGTATTGTTGAAGAAGAGCTGAGTGGAATGCAAAGTAGGTGAGCTGGAGTCCTGGTCACTGCTTACAGTTCTGGATGGGTTGCAGCAGTTGAGCAGCATCCCTGGCAGTTCCCTGCATTCTGCCTGGCTCATCATACTGTTGCTGGCTTGTTTCATAGTATGGAATGTGAAAACAGAAGAGCATCCCAGGAGCTGTTGCCGGTACTGCCAAGACAGCAAGCAATGGTGGCACTTGCTGTGCAAAACTTTGTGGGGAAACTGGGATGAAAGCTAAGTGCAGTGGTTTGTTGAAGACATTCTGGCTCAGGCTTTTGCACCGTGTAGAAAGTGTGTGTTTTCCTCATCTGATTCTCATTTTTGTGCTTCCTGCCAACTAGGAATGAAAAAGACATGTGGAGGGGTTTTTGGCATTTGTGCAAAGCCCAATTAAGCTCTTGATAGCCCTCATTTTCCATGTAATGTTTGGGTTGTAGGCTTAAGTGAGATGACTTTTCACAACTTGTCTGACTTTTCATCCCAATAGTTGGACAGTAGTGAAATAGCTATAACAAAGACAATAATTTCAAAATCAGGTATTTTACGCATTGTCCAGGACGCGCTTGATTCCTGCTCTAGTTCAGTGAATACCAATTAATATGTGGCCTGATCACTGTATGGTTGTACTCTGTTGTACCATAACTTTTTTTTTCTTGCTTTACCACATATAATCCTGACGGGCACAGACTCAGATCCTCAAAGCTATGAGGATCTTGCGTGCCTCTGAAGTCAGTGGGATGTAGGCATTTAAATGCCTGTAAATGTTTGATTATACATGACAGGGTCACACAGCTGCCTGTGACAGAGAAAGTAGGTGACGCCACCGTCTTCACCAGCCTCTGAGGCTGGGAAGGATGAGACTTTTCATGAGGGAAACTCATGGGCTGTGCTTGAGGCCCAGAGTCCTGGGTGGGGTATGCAGTCTCCCTCCACTCTGTGGTTATTTGTAATTGGGTATTTCCAGGTATTTTGAGTATTTAGAATTAGAAGGTTTGTAAGCAGGAGGGCCAAAGGGATCTTGATTTAGGAGGAAGGCTTTCTGGTCTTCCAGGTTTTCAAGAGTGAGGCTGGTTTAATACACAATTGATTTGTTCCTGGAAGTATCCAGGAATAGTGTAGGAAGTGTCAGACTTTCAAAGGTCTGGTCCCTTGTCTTCTGTGGCTAAAACTGTTCAGATATTATTCTTTTCAATCACGCAGAAGGCATTAGGTTCCTAGATTTAATGTTTGGGTGCTGCCACGAGCCTCAAAACCCAAATTTACTTGCTGTCTGTGTCTTATGTCAATTGGGGGTTCTACTGGACAGCCAGCAACTCAGCGCTCTAGCTTACAGCTGAGCTGTAATATATGTTGTTCTATGTCATATATTGGCAATATATATTGATGTATTTATGTCAATAATAAATGATAAAATAACAAATTATCAAGTTGGCTCCTGAGCCTTCCCTTTCACTTGTGTGGGCCAATCCAGTGAGCACACTTTAACCTTACACAGAAGATCCTTGGGGTTCACCACATACCTCAGTGTGAAAGACATGTTTGGATGCAAGTCTTCCCTCCATCAGGAGGTTGCTGTGATCTCCAGATGGTCGTTGTTCAGCCTTTTGAAGGAGGATTAGTAGATTGTAAGTAAGAGACAGGGGTTTCTCATTTTCACTCTCTAGGGAACGGGGGTCACTGCCCATTTCTAGGAGAATTACACCCAGTGGTGGAAGAAGCACCACAAGGTGTTGGGGGTAGAATGTGCCTGAAGAGGGCTGGCAGCGATGGAGGCTTTGGGCAGCGCAGGGTGAGGAGTTCAGCTACCAAGCCTACAGCAGTTTCTGAGACTGGTGTCGCGGTTTTTACCAAGGGTGAAGTAATATAGATACCTAACACCCGATATAATTTGTGATTGCACGGATTGAGGGTTGTGGCACCAGTATGCCACCCCTCAGAAGGAGCTGTGAGGAGGAGGCGTTCATGCAGATAGAGGACACTGACTGGGGGTGGGGGTCCTGCTGCCTCTACCAAGCAATGGGCATTTATCCAGAATGGAAGAAAAATAGATCCAGTTCTCTGTAAGCTGTGAGTTCAAATCCACTGCCTCAGCTGGTTTAGTTGCAGTATTTTAAGGTCTTGTGGGAGAAGGATACTCTCAATTTTTCCTGCGGAAGATCTATCATTGGAATAATATAACTGCTCAATGAATAGTAAGAGTTGTCTCCGTAACCTCGTAGCAGTATGGCAAATAATCACTAAAACAGGAAGAAACTGGGTTTTAGTCAAGGCTAATGAAATCCTGTGGATTCCTGTGGATTTGACACGTTGTATGTTCCATTCCTAGCCACTGCAGTATGTCACAGTCACCTTTCCAGGTCTTCTAACCTGCCCCCAGAGCCTGGAGTCAGAGGAGAGCGGACAGGCTACCAGCATAACTGAGTAATCCTTTATTTTTTCAGAAGTCAGGATTTGCCCTCCAAAATGGAAGAACTCGTAACTATTCTCCCTACAGAAATTCAGTACCTTGCTAGCCTGTGCACACTTTGCAAAAGTGGCTGCAGCCATACATGCCTTCTTCCACCCCAGCCAGAGGTCTGATTCATCACTAGCAACTTCAGGGCTTGCAATAAAATTGTGTTGCCCTCTTTGCAGCCGTGCGCTTCCAGTCCTAGCATAGAGTTTTCCTGCCTTGCACAGCGAGTGCTACTGGATAACTGGAAGGTTCTTTGGTTTAGAGCATGGATGAATTGTTAAGGCACACACATAATGCTGGCATTAATCTCTCTTTTGGTTTGTGACTGCTTTTAAAATTGTAAATTCAGGGCTTCCATAACTGAAGTTGTAGCTTGGGTATGAATTTCTAATAAAAACGACAAGATAGCTAGTTGTGCCGTGCTCGGTGAGCATATGTCCATTGTGTTTTTCTTTGGCCAGTGCAATCAGTGTCCGACTTGTAATCTGCTGTGCCCTTGCATTGGTCACAACTGGGGTGCTCTTAACTGAATTATTCTTTGCTTTCAAACATTTTATTTAGGTCTAGGGTTCCTGTTTTATCTAAATCTCCGGATGCAGAGTTCATCAATCATGCCAGGAGCATTGATCCTTGGCCTATAAACATCCTTACTTTTGAAATCATTCATTCTTTCTTACCTGAAAGGCTAAGCATAAATGGGGAGAAGAATCAAACAAATAACTCTTCTATCTTGGCTGTAATTCTTTCATTTTCTTTTTTCAACTTTGTGATTTGTGCTACGTTATGCTTTCAATTGTTACATCAACCAGCAAACACAGATTTACAGGTGGAACTGAGGGGCTTCAGCCTGCATTGCCGCGTTGCCTCTCAGCTTGTATCAGTCTGACCTCTGCAACCAGCCTTGGCTACTGCAGTGTGACTTTTCAGTATTCATACACAGTGGGAAATTCTTTTCTCAGTTACACTGTTAAAGTTAACAGAGAATAAGCTCAGTGAAGTCATCAAAATTGCCCTGGATTTACACCCATGTGACTGAGAGCAGAATTAAGACCATTAAGTTGCTCTGTTTCTGGGAAGATGCAATCTTTTAAAAAAGTTTTATTAACCTCGTTATCATTTTACTGGAGTGATACCACTTAATCTATGTAATCACAACCCAGAGGGATAAAGTGATCTAGTTTACTACATATAAAGAAATGCTTTCAGTTACGTTTCATTTTTAACTGTACACAGAATTAAAGGAATACAGAGAAGTATTAAACTCAATCCTGTGCATGAGATTTGCCATCCTGAGGCCAAACTAAGAAAAAGGAAACACCAAATTTTGAATTAACAATGTTGGGTTTATGTCCACAAATGTGTGTTTTATTTTTATGTACACAGTTACAGAGAGAATTAACAATGAAGATAAATCTGGTGGTGAGATTGGGTGGAATAGTAGAAAATTACATTCTTTCACTTTTAATTCTCAGGGATCGGGCAGTGTGGAACAAGAGAAATACCTGCCTCAGGTGGGAATTAAAAGTTTTAACATATGAGGCTTAATCCTATGGCAGCCGAAATCCTCTTTTCATGCTTTACTGTTGCTTCTGCATTTTGATGCAAAAAGTTTCAGAATTAACTTTTCCTTTTAGGTGTTGAAAGCCTCTTAAAAATGTGTTATAGAAAATGCTGAACACAACCATTTAGTAATAATGTCACTATATGGAGCTAGTCCATTTTAGACATTTTAAGATGCAAGTTTGGAAAAGTGACTTAGGAACCGACTGCTTTATTTCTCATTCAGTGCTTCAGAGTGATACAGATTTCCCTTACCAGTAAAATGTGGCTATAGAGCATCTGAATGGCTTAATTCTTCTTGCAGGTATTGAACACGTGAACTTATAGGTGCTATTTCAAGGAAAATCAACCACAACGTCTGAGGTCCCTTTGTTACACAGTTGGGAAAGGAAGCCCTGCATGTATTTCATGTGACACGACTTACTCTGTTAATTCCATAGGAACCCCTGTAGAGATAGCTGGCATGGCCTCCTCGCAGTGAGTGTGTCAGACAGTAACAGTCCCTTTGTTTCTGAAGAATGAAATTAAGATGTGAGTTGCTGGTCAAATCCTGCAATCCTTAACACTCATGAAGCCCATATTCATGTAAGTCATCTAAATCAGTGAATTAAAAACGAGGATCCGTTTTGACAGCTGGGATCTAAGTCAGTCCGTACTCTGTCACCAGGTATTTTGGAAACTTTGTGCATGATACCAATTTATAAGGGATACCGAAAGTCATATGACTATAAGCTGGTATTTGGGGAAGAAGAATAGGTTATGAACTTCCAGAGTAGTCTGCTGCGGCCACTGCCGCCGCCTCCTCTTCCTCTACCACTACTTGCTTTAGTGCTCCAACCTCCTGCCAGGATGCTATTTGCCAGTTTCCTGCTGTTGCGAGGAGTTGGTGTTACTTGTATTTGCTGCTAACGTACGTTAGTCATAAAATAAGGAACAAAAGGGAAATGGCAATTTTTAACAACTAATTCCCAGTTACGTACTACCCTTTTATCTCATCTGTGGATTAGCTGATCAATGGATGTAGAAACCCTGGAACCGGCTCTGCTGAGAGGCAGATAAGGTCAGGCATGCCTCTTAGCTCACGAGCAGCACCTCACTGACCCCAAAGGAGCTGAGCTGGTTTTATGCAGCGTGCATCCTTATCCACATGGCCAGGAGGCTCAAGCCACCTCTGTGAAGATTTCTGGTGTTACCGAACTATGCTTCTGCCAACAGGCGCACCCTGTGGTGGAAGTGGTTTCAAACACAGCCAGCCAGAGTCCACCTAGTTCTGGCCACCCCCACGCCTGCACCCCAGCTAAATTTGGCAATAGGCTGCAAATGTTGGGTACACAGTGCAGCAATACCCAGAGCAAATCTGTATGGCTGCCTTTCCACCATGAGCTATGGAAAATACTTACTCTTTTTAAAGGTACTGTAAAACAGACTGTTTTAATTTAAAATCCCCCCCCCCCTTTTTTTTTTGTTATTCCCACAGAAATTAAGACTTACAAGGGAAATTTGTGGTTGAGAATACTTGCATGTGTGTTTTTATAATGCAGAAAGATTACAGTAGTAGACTTATTTGAAATCACCGTATAAGATTTCATGTTTGATTACACATGATATATGACTGTTTAAAACAACTTAAACCGTCACTGATCTTGTATCTGCTTTATCTAGATGGGTTAAAGCCGTTAAAATATACACATTCTCTCCATGCTGTATTGATACTATTGGAGCAAAACCATCTTTCATGTTACTTAGAAAAAAAGACCTCACTTTCTAAATTGTTATTTCAGGAGTTCTTAATTCTCAGTATAAAGAAAACCCTTTTATTGTAACAGATGAAGGTACATCCAAAGCACTCGTCTGTGAAGATGCATTTCCTAAGGATTTTTATGTGATTATGTGAAAAATAATTTTCCTCCATGCCTGTAAAGAGGGCTGAGTGGATAGCAGAGATAACATTTCATGGAAAGGAAGAAAGAATGGAAACAACATTGATAAGGTTATTTTTTCAGAGCTGCTGTCTGTGTAGTCCTTTCCATTTTTGTGGAGAAAGACTGCCTTTTGTGCATCTTGAACCACCTTTCTGTTTTGTTGTTGCTCTTGGTTCTTAAAAAGGAAAAAAATCCACCTTTCAGCAAAATCGTATTAGCAGATTTTAAACAAATTCATTTCCTCACAAACTTAAGCTAAATTGTATCCCGACAGGCCTGATTTATCAGGCAAATGTCCCACGGTGTTTGTCAGCTTCTTTGTTGGGGGGGGAGGGGGAGGGGAAGCCCAAGCAACAAAAGACCGTAACCTATTGATATTACTTGTGCGATACACTGGGGAAAATAGATTGATTTAGAACTAACCACAGAAAACTAGTCGATCTGATGAGTTTACAATGGAGCATTTTTATTTATTTATTTCTAACAAGAGTAAACATCATCAATATTCGACCCTGTGTTATTGGAAGCCTTGCAGACAGTGGGTTTGTGTCAGCGTGCTGGGGCTATCTGTAAGATGAAAGAAGGCAAGCTTAAAAAAATGGAGGGACCTTGTTTTTCTTACCAAATTGGAAGTCTCCAATCACTGATACATTATCCTGTGTTGTAGGATTTGGAGGAGAAGTAGATAAATGAGCATTTTTATTTTATTTAATCTTTATTTCTTTAGGAGGTTATCTTTTTTTTTTAAGAAAATGATATTTCTGTTACCGTCAAAAAGGCAGTAAAGCACAGGAAATTTTCAAACTGAATTTTACTGAAGAACAACAGCCTGCAATTAACTTTCCCAGCATGTCGCCTCTGCACAGTGTTTTGCATGAACGAGGGGTTCAGGGAAGCAAATACTCACAGGATCAGCACAAATCTAAATGTGGCCCCGATGTGCCACTTTCCGAATTGATAATACACCATTTTCCAATACACTTGGCTAAAAGTAATTGCAGGTTTAAAATTAATCTGATTTTTTTTTTCATGGATTGATAAATGAGGGTGCTAGTGAAGTTTTTTGCCTTCGTGTGACCCTGCTCGCTGAACACACTGTTCTGATGAAGATGCTAAGTGCTCCATTCTCTAGTTTAACAACGTAATTTCACTTGACCTTAAATTATTTTTTAAGTATTATTTCAGTATTTTGAATACTAGTACCCTTTCAGAGTGTTTTCAAAGTTACCTATATTCTCTCCTGCATTCAGCTATAGCTTAAGAATTAAAGTTTGATAGGCAAAATGGCATAAAACCCAGCAATGTGCATGTCAGCAGAAACATTCCAGCAATTTCCCTCTCGGAGGGCGTGGGCAGAACACGAATGTTCAGTGCATCTTGCGTATGTCTCGTTGACTCACTGGTGGGGTTTCATTCTTTAAAAACAAAAAGCTGGGCCTTGTTCCTGCGGGTTAATTCCCTGCTGGGTGAGGGGAGCGGGGCACGGTCAGCAGCAAGGGAGCGCAGCCATGCACTGCGGCGAGGCGCCCTCCTGCACCCCGTGATTTTAAAAAAAAAACAGGCTGCCTTTATTTCTCCTGGGATTTAATGCTGCTGAAAAGGTTCGGGGTGGGGGGGGATATCTCCCGAGCCACGCCTTCAAGGGAATCCCCTGGTAAAAGTGGAGGGGAGGAGGAAGGAGTGAAGTGCCAGAGGAGCGGGTGCCCAGCGTGGGGCTGCTGGCAGGCGCTGGCCGCTGCTCGGGGTGCGCGGGGGTCCCCGCTGCCGCCCGCTCCTCCGCTGCCACGCGCTGCCGCTGCTCCTGCAGCTTCTTGCCCTGGCAGCTGACCAAACTTTTTTTTATTTTCCAGGGACAGTTGCCGCCTGTTTTTAAGTTGCAGCGACTGCAGCCTCATATTTAGCTTCCCCATTTCTTGCTGTAAAAGGATGAGGTCTGCACGTGCTATCTGTTCTAAGGCATAAGGGTAATGCCCTGTTTCAAAAAATACTCAAACTGGTTTTCCCTTTGAAGTGTAGGCTTCTCAGCAAGAAGGATTTTTGTATTATACCTGTATTAAGTAAAAGTGATTAGTCCTTTTCTAATACAGTAACAAATGAGAGGTGCCTGTTTAGCAGCAATCACCTGTGATCCTGTCAGTCTTTGGAGTGCTGCTGTGACAGATCTGATACCCAGCATTTGGTACTGGAGTATTTAAGTAATCATTAAAATATACTTGTATTTATCTCAAAGGCAGTTTGAAATTAGCAGACCCACGACAGTCCAGAAGACTCTCTCAGTTCTGTGGAGGTGTTGGAAGTGTTTCTCAACTCATCCCAGGTGGTGCCTGAGCAAGCACACACCTCCCCAAGCTTTTTGAAGCGTTAACATCCACCAGCGAGAAGTGTTCCCTTGCACTGCCCCACGGCCTGATTTTCAAGACAAGTCACTGAATCCCTTGGAGAGTAAAACGTCTTGGTTTTGTCTAAGATCCATATTTCTGTTAGATCGTGGATAGTTTAACCTCCCTTTACAGCAAAACAAGGTAGTTCAAGAGATCTGCTGTGTGTTCTGTCTGCAAGAACTGGTCTTTCTTTAGGTATGCTGTGAAAGTAATTACTAAAAAAGAGAGCACGTTTAGTTAAAATTCTAAACGTTTCCCTTTTTTATGTTTAGCTGCTTAGTTGGCGTTCATTGTATTGTAAAAAATCTCATTTGTGCATGCCGTTAGAATGCCATGCCATTTCTCAAAGCATTAACATTGCTAGGTGGAGCATTGTTAGCCAAGATGCAGTTTTTTGTTGTCTAATAGCATTCCAAAAGGAAAAACAAAAGAGGAGTTGGTGTAGGGAATATCCTGGTGAATTATTTTAGTCTTCCTCTGACTGTTGCCCCTTTCTTCCCTTTGCTATTCTTGTTAGATGTTAACCCCTCCCCTTCCCCCCCCAAGAAAAAGTCAGTCATCAGGGCAATTTTAAAGCTTTTTCTCTCAACAGATAATAGTGTGTAGCCACACAAATGATTCTCTACTTGTCATATATATTGGATTATCATCTAAATCATATTATAAAGCAGTATGAAGAAGCAAGCAGTTTTGCTTGCCCTCCTTACTGCTTCACTCAGCCGAGCTGTTATTGTGGCGAAGGTATTTGCAAGGGGTATTGTCATTTTAAGAGAGATAGGGCTAGGGTGTGCTTCCTCAGTAGGAGCTGACTGCTGGGACAAGGAAAATAGCTGAAGGCTAGAGAGTATTTTATTTTGTATTTGCATTTGGTTGTGAAATTGAGTGCTTCTAATGAATTTCAGTCATCAGCTTATTGCAATTAATACAACATAGTTTATGTTGGAATCCATACGGGTTTTGCTTGTTCATGTTTCCTTTACTATGTATAGTTCTGTGCAATCACAAATCCATAGTGAAGGAGAATTTAGAAGTGTTTTTAGCCTTGCCATATGCTCTATTTCTTCATTAGTAGGTATTAATGTTACTGTTTTCTTGAGAATACTGAAATACAGTGCTAGACAAGTGTCTCAAGGTGTTCCTTTATTAAAATGTTCATTTTTTAAATCAAAATATCACCCCGATTCACCTTCCTGTCAGTGATGTAGTGAAGAAAGCATTCTCCATTAACGATAATTGCCATCTCTTTTATTTACTCTGTTGCATTATTTTTTGAGCCTGAAGCTACCTAGTAAATCATGGGAGCATACTATGAGAAAGACAGTCCTATTTTCACAAATCCTATTTGCTGTTGCTTTCTTGCAAGGGTTACTTTACTGTAATTGCACTTTTAAGGGCTTTTTGTGGTTTATTCATCTCATGTAATTTACATATAAACTTTTGTGTTTAAGCTAACATTATTTCTGTGGTGCTTTTGAGGGGAAGAAATACTTGTTATGGTTTTACTAATATAGAGTTTCTGAGAACATACTCAAATGAGAATTTGCTAATTTTCTTAGCAGGAGCCAGCTTGTATATTGTTCTATATATTTATGCATATAGCTTGTGTGAACATATCATATGCTATCAGATTTCGTTATGTTGTGTAAGTATATACAGTAGAAAGGAGCAGAGACGTGAAGCATTTTGGACAAAAGGGTTAATACCATACCTTAATGCATGTGGATGATGCCATGTGGTATAGTTTGTGAGCTCTGAGGTGGCTGACCATTTCCATTTTAGTGTAAATCCCTTGAGCGGGGAAGGCATTTCAGAGTGGGGTGTGATCTGTTCTCCTGGTAAGAGTGATTGACAAGGAATGAATAAATAGTTAAAAGAACTGAATAAATACTACCCTCCTGTTTAAGTCCAGGCACACCCCAGTGTAGTGGTTTAACCCCAGCTGGCAACTAAGCCCCACAGCTGCTTGCTCACTCCCCCCAGTGGGATGGGGGAGAGAATCGGAAGGGTAAAAGTGAGAAAACCTGTGGGTTGAGATAAAGACAGTTTAATAGGTAAAGCAAAAGCCACGCACGCAAGCAAAGCAAAAAGCAAGGAATTCATTCACTCCTTCCCATGGGCAGGCAGGTGTTCAGCCGTCTCCAGGAAAGCAGGGCTCCATCACATGTAACGGTTACTTGGGAAGACAAACGCCATGACTCCAAACATGTCCCCCCCTTCCTTCTTCTTCCCCCAGCTTTATATACTGAGCATGACATCACATGGTATGGAATATCCCTTTGGTCAGCTGGGGTCAGCTGTCCCAGCCGTGTCCCCTCCCAGCTTCTTGTGCACCCCCAGCCTCCTCACTGGTGGGGTGAGAGGCAGAAAAGGCCTTGACTCTGTGCAAGCACTGCTCAGCAATAACTAAAACATCCCTGTGTTATCAACACTGTTTTCAGCATAAATCGAAAACACAGCCCCATACTAGGTACTATGGAGAAAATTAACCCTATCCCAGCCAAAACCAGCACACAGAGGCTGGCACATATATATTCTAATGGGATACTTTAGCCAGATGCTTGAGTTGGTTGGTAACAAAAAACATTCCTGAAAAGCCAAATCATAGTTTAATCACAACTGCTTCTGCTAGAGTTTTCTTTTATGGTGACATTTTAGCAGCGATTGAATAAATGCAGGGAATTACAATATATTGCAAGTAGGATGTATTGATAAATATATATGTAAAAGGTGACGGAGGCCTCTTGAGTGGAAGCAGGGGCCCTGACAGCAGGTTCTTGGTCAATTGGTGAGGTGAAATGGTTCACTGAATTGGATAACACAGTGCATGCCATAGTGACTGATTAAATTGATTTGTCCATGGCTACTGCTTACCCTGCTACTGAGGCCCTTTAACCTATTTTCAAACTATTTTTTTTTTTTAAACCACTCTAAATACATGTGATATTAAGGGAAGGAAGCAAGTGCAAATGCATTCACAGCTATAAATTTCTGTATTCTGAATTAAGACAAAATGCACGATTTCCAGAGTGTCTGCACTTTCCCATGTTATCCTGTATTACGCTATACTTAGCCCAGGAACAAGTACACTGCTAGAAACTGACGAAGATAATAGTAAACATTATTCTTTAATATAACCTCAGTTGGAACAAATACCAGATTTGTGAATTCTTAGATGTATTTATTGGAGGGAGAGGAAGTAAAACACTAAAAAAACAGAAAGTAAAAAAGGTTTTTTGTTGTTGCTGTTCTTTTTTTCTAATAGCAAGTTTTATTTCTGTATTATTTTATCCAGAAGGTGTTTAGAAAGCTTGTCTGGGAGACGCAGTTGAATGCCAGTTAAGAAGACCGAATGTTACTGTTAAGTGGGGGTCACTAATTTGAAATTGTCTGCAATGATTTGGGAAAAAGTAGTCAGATATTGTTTAATAACTTAAAACTTTTTTTTTTTTAATTGGGGGGGAAGCGTCGTATTTTGGACTTAGATCAGGATGTTTGTTTTTTAAGCATATTCAGTGTGTCCTCGCTAGGGAAATCAATGCTAAATGACAATGGAGCTTGTACGTGTTATTTTCTGCTTGATTCAAGGGAAGCATTATATTCTTTGTCTCTTCATGGGTTATTTTGTACCATATGCAGACAGACTATTGTAAGGATAGTCTTCAAATTCTGCTGAAAATCACATAAAATTTCTGTGCAGTGGTGACAGAAAAATTGGAACAGTTCACCTAAGATATGTTATTGCAGTTGTCACAGAAGTGCAGAGTTCAGTATAATGGGTTTGGTTTCTTGTTTCTTATTAATTTTTAGGGAAGATATGACAATTTAATTACAATGTTTTCTGAAAGGATAATGAAGTTCTGTTCATCATTTAACTTCTCTAAATTATAGATCAGTCTTGTAGGACATGACAACATGCCATGGGCTACTTATGCTATTTTTCATTTGTCTGTTAAAATAAAGATATGGTTAGTATCTTGCTATATAGTGAGAAAGAGAGATGAAGAGGGAGGTGTTGAGGGATTGTTTCTTGGAATGGATTTACAGATGTTAGCAGCCATTTTGCAATCTTTTTAAAAATTACTCAGGTTTTATCAATAGCATTTCCTTGGAAGTATGGTCTGTAGGTGAGATTCCAGCTATACATACAGCTTTGCATGCACTAAACTATTTGGTTTTGTATAGACTAGTAGTGACCACTAAATGCTAGCTGAAACAGTACCTTGTTACTTTCCAGGAACCTGAAATTTTAAAATATTTTGACGTGGGCTCGAGTCAGAACATGTTGCGCTATTTTGTACATATAGTTAGTTAGAGTTACAGTCTTTTTTCATCCTTCAGTTGACTCCACCAGGCCTAAGTATTTGTGCAGTTGTTTTTTAAATTAGTTGATGGTTAAGGGAAAGCAAAAAAAAAAAAATGTCGTTATTGGTTTAGTTTTTTCCAGTAGCGTGCTAATTATAATAAATCAAGTTTCTGTGCATTCAGTGCAAGTTTTGTAAAACAAAGTAACAGAAACAATAGAAAAATAGCCAAAATAGAAAGCTCGGTGGTGAACATGACCAGCATAGGGTCACCATGCCGAAGGCGTGTAATTATTTCTTCGTATCCTGTGTTAGAACAATGTAATCCAAGGACTGGCGTTCCTGGCATGCGTTACAAAGCAAGAGGATTCAGTAAGGAATTGCTGGAGATTTCTTCAGGACTCCCCTGCCTAATCTAACAGGGTCAATAGAAGAGTATTTAGTGGGTTTTGGCCATTTTTGAGGACTAGGGAGGAGGCCTTGCCTGAGCGGCGTGGAGGAGGTGCCCCCGGGCAGCCATGACCTGTTGAAGATGGCACCCCAGGTCGCCACCACTTAAGCACGGCTTGGGAATTTCGAGAGAAAGGAACAAACCCTGGTTTATGACTCTTGCCGAGTCAGTCTTTTATTTTTTGTTGAATCGAAACCGTAAATGCCATTACAAACCCTCTGCAACATAAGCATTGTAAAAGTTTGTCTCGCACCCCTGCTAGCGGAGCTGGAGGAGGCAAGGTGCTGGGCCCTGGGCGAGAGCCTGGCTCGGGGCAGGGCGTCCCTCCGCCACGTTTGGGTTTCCCTGGCGGAAGGCAGGGTGTCCGTTAGGACGCGGTTACGTCCGAGGCCGAGTATCTCCTCTCCGCACGCTTCTTTATGGTCCCGACCCGGCGACGGGCGAAGGCCGCGCAGGGCGGGGAGGCCGGAGGCCGGTGCCGGTGACTGCCTCACGGCCTCCCCTCGCCCCGCTTTGCGGTGCTCGCGCGTCCTCTCAGGCGTTAAACCGCGAGTGCCGGCGGGCGTTCGGTGCCGTGGGTACCGGGTAACCGGCGCCGTTGGCGGCGGCGGGATGCGCGGGTGCCTGGTGCCCTCTAGCGGGACCGAGCGCCGGGCCCGGACCGGGAGAGCGGAGCGGCGGGCTGGGATCGGCGGGGAAAGGTCCCGCTCCCGAGCACAGGGTGCTTTTTGGCACCGGTGCGACAAAGGGGCATCTTCCTAGTGACTTAAAAAGCAAAACTCAAATGCATCTCAGCCTGCAGCGGTGGGATATGGGCACAGAAGCCCCCGCTGTTTCACCCAGAGACCTTGTGCGAGCTCATGCTGAGCTTACCTCACGTAGAAAATCTTACTGTTTGACGCTGCGTTTTATAACTATCTGTCTCTCTTTGGTTTTAGATGCTACAACTGTGGTGGCCTCGACCACCACGCTAAAGAATGTAGTTTACCTCCGCAGCCAAAGAAGTGCCATTACTGTCAGAGCATCATGCACATGGTGGCTAACTGCCCCCATAAAACTGTCTCGCAGCAGCCCACTAGTTCTCAGGGAAGACACGAAGCTGAACCGCAGCCTTCCACTTCTGCTTTCCCGAGAGAAGGGGGAGGAACGCACGGCTACTCGTCTCCATCGTACTCTCAGGAGGGCAGGTTGGAGATCTCGGAGCGCTCAGGCAGGTCACCACAGGAGGCTTCATCGAGTAAGTTGTCTGCATCGCCCGAAGAACCGAGCAGAAAGGGGCCTTCTGTTCAGAAAAGGAAAAAAACTTAAAGCGTTTGTCGTAACTTTCCGTTTTCTTTATCCTCTTGGGATGTCTACCTCATGCAAGTACAGGGGAAATAATTTCATTATCAGTAGCTGACCTGGAATTTTAACTACTGTTGAGGAACTGTGAATTTTTTTTTTTCTTTAATAGACAAATCACTCCAAGCAAAATACATTTGAGCAGGGTGCATTACGTTTTACCTTCTGTATGTGTGCGTATGAGTGTGCACGCGCGTGTGTGTATGTGTACATACCTATAAATATATATTTTTTCCATCAAGCCACTCTCCAGCTCCCACAAGACATTACTGTGAAGCAATAGGCAGACTCCACAAATGTTCATAAACACATTCCTAGAACCTGTTTCCAAACATGTTAAAAAAAAACAACACAAAGACAAACAAGAAAACCCAAGAAATATCACTCAAAACCAAACCAAACCTGAAAAATCACACACAGAACTGAGATCAAGACTGTTACTTCTCTTGAGAACCAAAGGATACTTTAATATTTTTAAAGCTGCCATATGGTACTAAAGATACTAAGGCATCCCCCATGCCATCAATTTGAGTTACTTCCTTTCTCATCTCCACAAAGTATCAAAACCCCTCCCTTCCCCGTGCCCATGCCAGGGCAGTGTCATGACTCAACACGGCTCTCATTGCCACCATCCTTTGTTGGTGAGGAGTTTAAAGCTCCAGAAAAGACAATGAATGTGTAGTTTCTGTGCTGGTTTCTCAAAATGTTTTGTTAAATTAATATGGTTGTAACTGTAATTTAGATGACTATTGTGTAGGGGAGAATGTATAAGCTGTTACCAGACAGACCCTTTTGAGTGGTATCAGGATACCATCCTGTTTAACCCTTCGTATTCTGTGAACGTTTAGGGGACCGTGGTGGTGGTGGTAGTAGCAGCAGCAGCAGCAGCAGCAACTTCTCTTGGTCCCAAATAGTAACCCTCAATTTGAAGGGACTTCCCCCTTGTTTTCTGTTGAAATGCCATGGAGAGAATAATCTAGGGATTTTTGTTGTTGTTGTTTGTTAACATCAAAGAAAACCAAATGCAAAGCTAATGAGATCCTGGGATGAATAGTTGCTTAAGAATAAAGGTAGATGGGTACTTGCAGTTGCTCAGCCAGCCTCCCTTGCTGATACAGCATGTGTGTAGTCAGGGACAGGTGTCTGCTGCAGACAAGCCTGAGCGAAGGGGCCTGCAAATTTGCCAGAAGCCCTGGACCTCATCTTCTTCTTGTGGAGACTGTTGCTGACTAGCCTTGGTCCAGAGTGCGCTGGGACCACACACTTCTGCATTAAAGAGGAGAAAGATTGGTGGCCTCAGAGTGAGACTCCCTGGGCTGCAGCCCTTGCTCAGGGTTAATAGAGTTGGAGCCTATCAAAACTTGAAGTCGCTTTCCATTTGTAACTTCTGAATTACCAAGTCATACGTAAGATAACGTACTTTGACAAATCCCATTGCGGATGTAAGTTAATTAGAGAAACCTGTATAATCCTTAACATTGGCAATAAACACAGGCTGTTAAAGCTTGAAAGAGTCAGGTAGGTTTAAGCTTGGATAATCAAACTAAAGGAACAGCCTCCGTGAAAGGCTACAGTGAGCCGAAGCCCTACCCACGGTGACTCTTTTGCAGCTGATGGTTACAGCAGGTATGCAGCTGGCTCGTGACGTGGCCTTCCCCTTCCCACTTGTCCTGCCAGATGAGACTTTTACTGTTGCTGCTGCTGCTGCTTCAGTAAACAGGTAGTAACCAAACGCCTCAGTGAAGGGCACAGTTTCAAGAAAATTATTTTGTGTGAATTCCTTGCCAGTGTTTGCGAGAATCTCGATGGTTTATACTGAAGTTCTCAGTATGCTAATGCAAAGCTTACCTTTGACGATATTGAATGTGATATATCTATAGAGAAGAACTTCCTTGCCTTACGTAAGGGTAGTAAACTTATTTAAATTATGTAGACAAATCAAAGTGGCATTGCTTAACCTTCTAGCCGGTGTAAAAACCAGGTTAAACAGCAAAGATGCAAAACTTAGGTCACTTTGAAAATTTAAACCAAAGTTCCTTATAGAAATAGGCAATTGTGGATTTGAAAACTGGTCATTCCCTGTTTATATGTAAGAAGTTCAGAGCTGAGATAAGGACATATTTTCAACACGCAGATTTTTATTGGTGCTGTTTGAAATCACTGTGCGCACCAAAGTCAGACTGAACTGCTAAGAGCACATACCAAACCCTATCTTATTGTTGAAAACTTAAGGTTTTATTTTTATATATTAGAATGTTATCACTATTACATAACATACTCAGGACAAAGAACTTTGCTCAGGGAATATACCATGTAATGTTTTTTCTTTACAGAATAGTCTACAGACCTGCTTACTCAGAACAAACCAAATAGTCTTAGGCCTTTTTATCTCTATATAAGTATTATGTACTGATATTAGTAACTACCTCTGAGTTGACATAGACCTACATTTCTGATAATCAGATCTCAGCGTTTTGTATTATAAGTTCCTGTGAAATGATAAAGTGGTATTCCGTACTGGTTGCTTATGTGAACATGTGTGTCTTTACATTCACAGGGTCTGAGTTTTCCGAGATGCTGGGCAACCACAGCTCCCACTGACTTCCAGTCGGAGCTACTGGTGCTTAGCTTTGCTAGGAGGGGAGGGATGGGGGATGGGGGGCAGAGGGGGAAGAATAAAAACACAAATGCATCAAGCCCACTTTGTTTACATAGGTGACAATAAAATTATTATTCTGTTTACAGCAAAAGGCTACCTCATATTTACTGCATAAACACACCTTTGTGCTGCTCTAGCCTTAAAGGTGGCTGTTGATCTATGGTACATACTTTTTATCTGTACTGAATATGTAACTGATATTTCACCACTGCATTCATTATGGCAAATACTTGTTTAAGATGAAGCATCCATTTGAAATTATGAGACGTTTCCAAACATTTCTTTGAAAGTTTTTATTTTTCTGTCTAAAGGATTATGGGCACTGTTCACGAAAATAGATACATCTCGAGAAGAGACAGAAATGTACATGCCTAAGTCAAACATATAGCAGCGCAAGCTGTGGCAGGTAACTACTTAGCACTGGGCTGCAGTAGAAAAAAGATCTAGTTATACTCCTTCAATAGGCTGCTCCAAATAAGCAAAGACCCCTTTAAAGGAGGAGGCACAGACGGAGTTTGGGATTCTTCCTTCATGTCTAAGGACAAAATTAATATTCTGCAGCATTGGCTCAGCCTAGATTTCCCCTATTCACCAGCCTGTCCTTGCCAGAATGCTTCACAATAAAACTCATTTGAGTAGAAATAGTTCAAATATCTGCTCAGAGAGATGTATTTTTCTCCTAACAATAGTGGAGATAAGGTTAAACCTGGAACAAGACTATCTCTGCCTCCCATTCCCCCACCCCAAAATACTCAATTTGATTTAATCATAAACGACATTGTGAGGTATTTTTTACTCTCCCCCAAGGAGAGGTCATGGTATTTATTTACACGCTGCAAAAGTTAGGCCATGAGGAAGACTTGTATTTGGAGGAAGAGCCAAATAACTTTTTGCTGCAGTTAATGGTAAACCTGGCGTTGTAATACCATTTGCAATATTTTGCTTGTAGCCAGCTTTTAGGGAGTGCCAAACACCACATTTGGATCCTACCTCTTCCCTTTGCAGGCCGCCTTTTTCAGCCCAGTTTTACTTGGCCCCAGTGTTATCCTGGAGTTCCTGCTTAGTCATACTTAGTTTTGTGAATAGAGCCCCATAAAAAGTGTTTATAGACCTTGTAACATTCTTTGTAAGAAGAATTATAAAAGAACATGGGAAATCTCATCGAGTCTTAAATTTAATTTAATTAATTTATCTGTAAGAAATGTTTATCATAAAAAATATATATGTATTCCCCTGTGCTAGATATAAAAGTAATTGGGAAGATATGTACATGTGCAGATGCACTGATTTTAATTTTCTAGAAGTCTTAATGAGATTTGAGTATTGTTTTAGAAACAAGCAGAGCCTTGTTAAATGCATTGATCTTATTTTGCTTAGTATATCAACAGCCTCTTCTTTAAGATCCGTTGGTTGTGTTACCCCTGTTACAACTGTTGACTGATAACAAGAGGTTGATCTGTGAACACAGGCTTCTTTTTTTATACTAAACCAGAGCTGTATATGAGCAGCTTCGGTAGTGTTTTTATGAGAACGTTGAAAAGTACCAAGGTATTTGCTACCACTGTCATTGAACCAAGCGTAATAACAACCATCTTTACAAAGGATAATGGTTTTGACTACCTCTTGGATTACTAAGTTAAGCAACAACTGGCTGACAAACATCACCAGACTGGCTTAAACTAGTATGTGTTGCTTGTGGTAATAATAACAATAACCATACTAGAGACCAAAGTGAACACTGATTTCTATATGTCTTTAATACTGTGTCTTATCTAGTGTTTTTAAATTATCTTCTGTAGTATAGATTACCTCATTGTCCATTTTGACTTGTATGTTGTTTACAAGGTGAAATAAAAGAAAAATCACTTGAATTTTATGTTTTAAGAAAAAGACAGTGAGTTGAAGTTTTGAAGGTCAGTTCACCTGCTTACTGTCTTGAGGGACTAAAGCACTGATTGCCTTTCTACATATCATGTATTTTATATTCTCATTTCATGCCTAATGTTAATTTTTTTCCTGTCAGTCATGGATATTGTGAGGTTTAAAAGAATTACTTGATTAAAAATAAAACATATAACGTTGGCATTTACAGCGAGCCTTTGAGGTTTTCTTTATTTGTGTGATAAAAAAGCACCGTACAGTCACTGGGCAGACTTTTCATATGCACCTGTGTTTACTTGGTTTTAGGATACTACCTCTAGAAAAGATAATTTTAGTCATATAAGCTGTTGTTGGGGGGAGGGAGAAATAAGTCATTAATGTATACCTGGATATACTAGCAATGCTGCGGGAATTGCACCCCAAACCCTATTTGGCTATCAAAATTGAACTGCAGGATCATAGCTTTTGGTACTTACTCTCTGTGAGAATACACTGGTCATTAGAGTTATCAGACATGTGGGTTATTCTCTGGGATGAAAAGCTTTTGGTATTTAAGTCTCACCCCATCTTTATTACTTCTTCCATAATCTGTAAGCTTGTACATACCTATTACATGCTAATTTAAAATTATTTTAAGAGTTATTTCTTTTTTAGAAATGAAAGTGCTATCATCTACCCTTACCTGGAAATTCCATCTCTAAATTCCATAAAGCGTATTAGTGAATTGGATAGCATTAGCTCATCGTCCTGGATTAAAATATTTGAGGGCTTGTATATGCTACCTCAGGTGCCTCTATTTCAATACAGGGCTCTACATACAGGTGATTAATAGCAAAATTTAACAATGTCTACTAAATACAAGGCAGAAAAAGCTGTGTGGGTTTTTTTTTTCTATTTGTACAAACATCTGCATGAAGGGTTACCATCTACTCTTCTAGTCACATAAAACTTCATTTACGTCCCCCCGTTCCCCATGTATCCCATCACATCCAGTCCTGTCCCCACCCCACTCCCAGCCTGTAACCAAATGGTTTCATCACTCTCCCGGAAAGGGGAAGAGGCGACTCTGGATCCCCTTGGCTAAGAACTACATGTCCTACTGCTTGGGTTAGTTGTGTGGAGCAAGGCTTTCTTTAAAATAAAAGTCTCATGAGTGTTCTTTAAAGGGCCCAGTTCACACCGGGTTATTACGCGTGCTTCTGGCCTGCCAAACCCAGCTGTTTGGGGAACGTGAGGGGACACCTTGGGCATGCCACCATCTAGCTTCTGCACCAGCCCGCAAGATGGCAGGGGCAGGAGCAAGCCACCCCAGGGAGCTGTGAGCAGCTCTGTACGTGCACAGATGTAAGCAGCCCTTGGAACAAGTAAAATGGTGTCATGGTTCAGCCTCAGTCGGCAACTAAACACCACGCAGCCGCTCGCTCACTCCCCCCACCCCTCCAGCAGTGCCTAATAGTACCTGAAACCAAAGCCCCTGCAAGAGCAGCAACGCCTAATTCTTCCCATCTCATCTCCGATATGTGCATGCCTCCCTCCCAGAGCGTCTAGATGTCAGTGGTCTTTATCCTTTCAGCAGCTCCCCCAGAGAGTTAAGAACTATTATTTTCACGTCAAAGGCAGGAAGTCATGTTTTGTGCGCTAGGCAAAGGCGGATCATCAGGAGCACCTAAACCCACCGCTGCAAACCAATGCCACCCCAAACCTTGCAGAGATGAGGTGCCTGCCACGAGACATTAACAACAACATCGATGCATGCCAATGAGAAGAAATTCTGGGGTTGAAACTTCCTGATTAGTCAACAGAGTAACAGCAAAACCACAGCAGCCCTTTGAAATAATTATAAAAGTAGCAGGTTTATTTGCTTGCCTGGTCCATAGGTCTTCGAACCCATGCTTCCAAGCTATTTCCAGCCTTTCCTTAATGCTAAGTGCTGAAACAAATTTAGCTTTTTTTAAAAGAATTGACGTTTTCCTGCCATCTGTTGGGACAGAGCTGTTTACACAAACAAGTCATTTCAACACTACTCTTAACTCACGAAAGGCTCCATACCTATCTCCGTCCCTCCCAGTCATCTTTTCCCCAATAATAAAAATATCCCAGAAGCAAATGTACTTTCGAGTTGCTTACGTACTTAACGCTCTCCTTTCCTGTACCTTGCACAGGAAGAAACTGTGGTGGAGAGGAGGGAGTTCATTCTGTGGCTGTCCTGCTCCTGTTCATTTGTATCATTTAGGTGATGCTCTGATGACTTAATTTAAAGACCTTTTTAGCAGCGCACGCTGCTGTGCCCAGTGACATCTGCTGCCTGCAATGCTGGTGACCTCCAGGACAACTGGTCCCCTGGAGAGCAGGTTACTCTGCACCCATTTTGTTTTTTGCAAGCGTTGCCCACTGCGTGATTGCAGAGTAGTTGCCATCGAGCCCCAGGCACATTTTCAGGCAGCTGCTGCTCAGTTAACACGCAGCTGGTTGATTTTTGTTCCCTGGCCATTCAATATTTGGCCCCAGGTGTTACTTGCTGCGCAGCACTTAGCCTGGACATTCGGGGCTGGAGCAGCTGAATAGTTCATAAACCAATGCGGGTGAGATGGTGGTGTTACTCCCATTTTACCAGCCAGGAGAAGGTGGACTAGGCAGAAAGAGTAACGAGTACTGAGCTTAGGCACCCAGCCAGCCTTAGATGCTTACAACCCATTTTTTTTCCAAATACTCCAAAATTCAAGATCAGAAAGTGTAAGTAATTTATCTAGTTTGACCTGCTGCACGACACAAGCTATTAAAGCCAGGGCAGTTACTGTGGTGTTGAATTTTAGCGCTCAGCTTTAACTAGAGCCTTGTTTTGTTAGGCTGCTTTAAGCATAGTTTCCAGTCGGGCTTCAGATCAGGCATGAGTGCTCTTGAGAAAAAAGAGGTGCTCTGCTCCATGACAGCTTGTTTTAATCACCTGCTGCTAATGAGTAGTGCCTCATTTTCAGTTCCTCTGGCCTCAGCTTCCAGCTCTTTGTCTTTGTCCACTAGAGTAAAAAGTCCCTTTGTGCACCAGTAAGTAAATGCAACCCCCTTTTTTTTTCTTTTTTTTTTTTTAATGATAAAGATGTTGGGTGTTCTCTTTTTTTTTTTTTTGTGTGTGTGTGTGCGTGTGTGAGGAGTTGCCTCCTCCTTCGTCAGGATTTTGGGAAGCTTGCTACCCGTCTCCTCCGGAGTCCTTCAACTTTGATGCTGGAATGGTGTATCCAGCTCTGGCTTTAAAACCAGCCTCCTGTCTTCCGTAAGGCAGACTATGGATCAAAGGCTGCGTTACCGAGAGCAGACTCTAGCCAAACAACATAGTCCTACCAGTCATGGCAATATGGCATTTACTGGGCCACAGCTGGAAGTTGAACACTGCCTTCCTCTCTGCAGGAGAAAAGGCAAAAAGCTTGGGCCAGAAATACGTGGACGTTTCCATTAGTGAGGCTAATTACCCAGCAGAACCCCAACCGAGGCACGGAGTTGGACTGTGATTTCTTTCCTTTAACATCTTCAAGACTAAATTTCTAGAGGCGGTTTGTAGCTGGAGAAGAATTGATGGACTCATCTTGACCATTGCTGAGTAAACCTGTTACTGGCACTATTACTTGAAAGTCAGTTTTTTCAGTCATTCTGGCTTACCACCCAGCTTTAAATGGCAGGTGGTTGTACTGTCACACTCCTGGTCTTCAGTATTCCAGGAAACTAGTTCTTTTGTCTTTGTTCCCTTTCAGAAATGTGCTGAATTATCACGCCCTATGTTCTTTAAACCAACTAGCTAAAAAACCCCAAACAAAACAAAATTAAAACACCTTTAGTTGGCGCATCCAAAACATTTGAGGCAATCAGAATAACTACACATTTTGGGAAATACTGGCTGAAATTTACTGGAGTAACTTAAAGTATGTTAAATTGGGAGGTATTTTGGAAGCTGCCTATGAAAAAAAGCAAAAACGCTCCTTCTCCCCCAGGGCAGCACAGCAAGGGCGGGGGCTCGAAGCGCAGCAAGTTCCTTTCCACCCAGCCCATTTCTTTCATCTCTCTTTGACCTACACTGACAGCTGTGACAAAAAGTCACAGTCAAGCCTGCTGAACCGTAACTTCTGAGGAGTTTCAAGGCTGAGAGTTTCTGAAAAGCAGTTGTCTCTCACAAAGCGGCGCGGAGAGGAGCAGAGGCTCCCCTCACAGAGACCCTCTGCTTGGCAGCCCCAGCAAGGGAGAGTGGAGGGGGCAGGCACAAGCACCACCGCAGCATTCCCCAAGCCCTACGTTGTGTTTCTGTGCTAGCAAAAGCCAAGGGGAAATAAAGCAAAAGAACTGCAGGAACAGGTATATGTTTCCAGCATCAGCTGATTTAAAAGAAAATTTTTTTAAAAATCAGAAAAAGAAGGGTAAGCTTTTCAAGCCCTTCTGACCAATGAGTCTGGAAAAATGGGATTACTGGCAGCTCCTGGAGTTTAGGGACAGCCTATGAGGGTGTTTCAAGGAGCAGCAATAGGCTCTGTTCCCCTTCCACCTGCTGTGGTAAAGCTCCCTTTCTAGACCAAGGGTTGGCGTTGCTTCTCCCAAGAACTTATGAAGAAGTGATGATCCTGAATTGGCCCCTCTACTAAAAGCTACAGCCTTGTTCCCCTGAAGCCATTTTAGTCAAGCTCTTAGTCATTCTCAGCCAACACCAGAGAGTGCCATTGGCCATTTTAGCATATTTGGAGGTGATTTAACATACAGACTCACAGGCTAAAGAGAGCATATATGTCAGGAGGAGCCTTTAGACCACCTCCCTGAGGTGTTTCACCCTCGTCTCCTGCAACCCCTGGACAGGACAGTTACACTGTGGGAACTTTGCTGTGGGCAGGTACAGCTTCCCAAGCACAAATGTTTTGGCTAATGCATTTGGGAGGGGGAAGGCTGAGGTTCTCCTTTCTACCAGCTTAGCTGTGCACCCCTTTGGGTTTTTTGGTTTGGGGGTTTTTTTTTGCTAGCATTTCTCAGCATTGCACTGTTGGATTGAAAGAGCAAAAAAAACCACCTGAAATAAGCAACAAATTTGAAGAATCTGTCACACAATTAAGAAAATTGCATACAGATGCTAAAGCAAGCTACAAACTACATTAGAAGCATCAGGTGCATCGTTACCAGACACATGTCATTGTTGTCATTGAACAAATCACCTCACTGTTCTGAGTGCTGACAAGACATAGGCACTTGGCTGAAAATTTTTGTCCTGGCTGGGGCCAGTCCTATGGATTCAGGCCAACCCCATGCCAGGCAGCAATACATACGAAGCAGCAGAGCACGTCCTGCTGTTTCTCTCGACAGCTCAGCTCAAGGACAACCGCTCCCTGAAGGGGACATTTAAGTACCACGTGTTCCCCCACCTGCAGTTTCCTTCCCCACTTCACTGTTTAACTTGTTTCCTTGGGTGCTTGAATGCTTTTCACATCCCGCCTGCCCTGAGGCATGTGCTGTAGCTGTTCCCTAGAGCACTTCATGTGGTTTTGTTTTGCACCTTTGATGTCCATGTATGTGTTGGACCCGTACCACAAGTACATGCACTGCTGTAGTGAAGGGCACGTGTCCCCTCTGCACTGTATTTGCAGACCATTAGTTAGAGTAGCCTTCAGCCTGGGGAACATCATTGCCCAGACTTTCTCCTGCAATGCTGTGCAATTACTACATACAAGGACAGGAGGGTGCCTATAGCTGAACTCAGACCAGGCCAACCCACCTGGCCACAAAGAACAGACCCCATCATCTCCTCTGTGAAGCTCTGCTGTGGTGATAAGACCGTCAAACCCATGAAAGTCTCCTTCCCTTCCCAGTGGAGCCACATGCATCTCTTCCTGACTTCAGGCTTTGGTGAGAATATCTAAGACAAGAGCGTCTGTAAGAAGCATCTTTGGTAAGAGCAGCTGTGTCAGATTCCTGTTTGGGGCTATGGGGCAGCTGAAGGGCAGCTTAAAACCTATAAGCTTTTATCACCAAAGCAGCAGGTGGGTTCTGTGCACCATCTAGTTTTGTTTCAAAGGTATCCCCAGTACGTGTGGCTTCCAAATGGGTGAACACAGCATCACATGCTGGCTGGTACCACGTACTTTGGCACCAATCACTGATCGCCACCCAGAATCACAAGAGGCTAAGAATATTTCACCTCAGGCCCTTGCCAGTACTGCTGAGCGACAGCTGCCTCTGCAGAATATCCCTCCTCTGGGTCCTGCACTCCACCTCAGAACTCACAGCTATCGCAGCTGGATAAAGGCCATGCATTGCAAAGAGGAAGGTAAAAACCTATTCCTAAAAACCTCCACTGTTCCACAGATCCTCGAAGGCAACAAGGGAAGGGTTGAAATTCCAGTTCCCACCTCCAGCTGCTAGACCAGACAGCAGCATATCTACAGGTAACGACAACAAACCTCCTGTATTTTGTCCACGCACAATTTCCTGCTGTTCATCTTGGCAAGGTGGCAAAGCTGGGCCTAGGGTTCTTCCCAGCAAGGCTGCAAGGTAAACATTTTCTCATCACTCAAGCAGCTGGTAAGTTCTTGGGACTGGGAACGACAATAGGCTGATCTGCCTCTGAGGCTTCAACAGGTATTTTTTCTCTATAAGCACAAGAAGTTCCTCAAATCAGCAGCATGGACAGTGCTTTCCATAAATTAGGGATTAGGACTGATTTCCAGGTGACATTTTCCAGAGAAAGAGAAAATCCTACTTGCCTCTTTTTACATGGGTACATGGAGCTACAGCTAGACAGGGAGATGTAAAATGTACAGGAAAGGTAATGGAAGAAAATACACTGATCAGTACAGATCCTGAGCCCCTAAGTAACACCAGGTGTTTATTAGCTTGCAGCTAACAGCCACAAGTAGTTACCAGAAAAACCTTGTCACCCCTGTGAGTCACACAGGGACATGTTATATGCACTCAAAATAAAAACAAAATCATCCGTTTCCTGGAACACTACCACCACAAAGCATAAGACAGAAAGTGAAGTGACAAGATACAAGAAGAAAGGGCTGGTGGAAGAATAAAGAAGGTCAAGAGTCTATTTCAATTGGGTTGTTCTGACTGCAGAGATGCCAGCAGTTCCTGAGGGCCACAGAGCTCCTGGGGGCACCCAGAGCCCACGCCAGAACTTCCCAGGACAGCACCGCCAGGATCTACCCACACTCATCACCTGGTGCCTCTTAAATGTCCGTCTAACCTATTCCCGAGGGGCTTCTGAGCTTGGTTTTGTCCCCACTGAGTTAAAGGGGGAAGGATTTGGGTCACTGTGAGCTTTTGTCAGAAGGGTTCCCTAAATTAGCTCCTCTATTTGAGATAAAAGGAAGAAAGAGGTCCATCTTTATTTTCCCCATTCACTCGCTGTAATTACTCCGTTTCATCCCTGTCTGCTATTCACTGGCTCTCAGCAAGGCCCCAGCAGCCAGGTCACAGGTCAGAGTGGAGGACAAGCCTCTGCTTCCCTGCAAAGGATTAAAATGTCTTAAGTGCAACTTCAGCAGCTTCCAGAAAGCGCCCATCCCTTCTGAAAAAGCGGACCTGGCGAAGCACACCAGCAGTGACACAGCAAGGATACCTGGGGCCTGGAAATGACTGCTCCTGTGCTTCATTCTTTGGCCATCACTTGGTTTGTTCAGAGTCTCAGGACAGTTAACGTACCCCTATTCTCTTTATTGTGCACGGCTTTATTCCTCCAGATTACATAGCAAGGTATTCGCCTTGCAAATTTTCAAATCTACTCATCTGCCTTCTCTGTGTCTTTAATTATTTGTAATTCAGTGCATAATATCACCGTTATTGTTATTAATGGTCACTGAGCAATTGCCCTTTTTGTATAAGGCCTGAGAGAAGATTTTACCTCTACATTTCATATTAGTGCTAGTGCTGGACATGTGTACAGAGGTCTAACAGCTTCTCTATCTTCTTACGATGTGTGCTTTTCTATTTTAGAGTCTTTTGCACAGAAAGATTTCCTGAAACAATTAACTTCAACGCTTGTAAAAATACTTGGTCTTGAATTTATATATAGTATTAGCTGTGCTAGAAGCCAAATCCCCAGGTTACACTCATCCAGCCAGCAGGAACGTGTTTTATTATTCCTGCATTGAGTCACCACCTCCCGGTCTGGACACCTGCTATGGGGAACCAGGAATACCAGACTATCCAGAGAAAGTATTTGTGACAAACTGTTGTCGGTAGCCAGTGAGTTTGGACACATCAAAATCAGCCTACCAGGTGGTCCACAAATAACAGAGGTAGCACATGAGTCAACATCTGATAGTTACCAGCCCAGCTAATCATGGGACGTGAGGACCTACAGGAAACGCGAGGTTATCCCCGTGCCTGAAATAGGGGACAGAGGTGCCAATGTCACGGCTGCTCATCACCGCCTCCAGGTAAGGAGCCTCCTCTCCTTGCACTGGTGGTGGGCCAGCATCGCAGAGAGTGCTTCTGCAAACCAAAAGCAGAACAGACTTCTCAAACTGTTAAGCCACACCTGCTCTTCCATCACCCACCTTGTCGCTTCCTCAACACGGCTGCCGCCCCGCTTGGGACACGGCGGTGCAGGCAGGGCACACTCTGCCTTCCCTCTGCCAGCAGCGAGAGTGCTCAACTCAAGTGGCAGCTGTAAACCTAAGACTCACAGAGATGGCCCAGCTGCTGGTAGCAGCTAACTTTTCCCTTTGTGTCCTTGCCTCTGCTGCCACCACCCTCACTGTTTCCAAGCACCAGCTTTCACACACGCTGACTTAATTCTGGAAACCCAGGACCTGGTCTGCGGAGGTGCTGGGCGTTCAGAACAGCACTTAGAGCTGCCAGGCACCCCCAAGACCACCACTCACAGGCCGGGCACCACGCAACTTTGCCACGTTCGCAGATGTCTGCAGGTAATGGAGTTAGAAGGTCCCACTTGAATGATACATTTTTCTGGTATCTGTACATTTCTACATTTTCTTCTATCTCAATGATACATGATTTCTTGATAATACATATCAGAAAAGCTGCCTTGCGTACACCAAAAGTATGGGGCTATATCAGCCAACCAAAAGAAAAACGGCAGTGTGGGTTTCTGAGTAGAACATATTACCTTTCAGCTGTAAGGCTTGAGCCAGAATTCACTGAAGCAGAGAGCGCTCCTGGCAGTGTTGCTGGACAGCAAGGATAAGGTCATATGAAAAAAGCGTGATTTTGAACTATACATGACTGAAGTACTCAAAAATAGCTGGGAGTAGTCATGTCCTGGGGGTGTTTCCCCATTAAAAAAGATTACTCAGGCAAAGAAAGGGACACAATTCTAGCTTAGACAGGAGCAGGCTGCAGTCCTAACACGAGGCCATCTGCTTGCAGGAGATATTTTTTATTCATAGTTTAAACTCAAATCAAATTGAGAGCGTCACGCTATCCAACACCAGCACACACTTGCCTCATTCAGGATTTTGTGAGTCTCTGTTGAGTTTATTCTACATAAAAGTTCTTCGCTGCCCTGTGCAAAGATGTTTATTCCAGAGGTGTGCCTCTAGATACACATCTAGATCCACCTCACAGGATTCTGTGAGTGCAGGACGTCCACATATATGACACAGCCCATTCAAAAGGAATCTGAGGACACACACCTGCAGGGTTGCTGTTACGAGCCTTATTAATGCAGATCAGCAGCCCATACAAGTTGCTTACATGAGGAATTGTCCCCCAAAAAGAAGCATAACCCCTTCTATACAATGGACATTCCTGGGAAAGTATAAAGACTCATAACTTTTAGCTCAAGTAGAAGTAGGACTGCAGAGGTTATACACTGCAAAATAACATCCCGTATATCATTTTGAACAACCTCCCCCCAGTCTGCGAGCCAGTCTTACGATTCCCAGGGGCTCAAGTCAATTTTTGTCTGCCACCACCGGCAGGACTATTCCCCCTCCTTCACACACTCAGCTCACTCCTGCCAGACAGGAGGAACTGTGGCCGACACCCCGAAACCTCTGCTGTTATTCTCGTCGCCAGCTGAGAACAGAAAAGCCCAGCTGCCTCAAGGCACAGCTCTGTGAAAAGGCAGGGAGAGGGGTGTGTAAGTGGCTTTCCCAGCTAGCCCTGGCTGATGCTGCCAGGGCAAGTGCCGGGCCACAGCTCTCAGCCCTGTGCTTGCCGAGGCACCGCAGAGTCACAGCTAACGTCCCTGTAGGATAAGCTCTTGTTTTTCACTCCCACAGTTTACCTACGTGCCAACACAAGCACTGTATTATTTTTTGTTTCTTTCTACAGTGCTGTCAGCCTCATCTCTGCTGGAAATGGGCATTAGATGAAAGAAGAAAATTGCTGTTTTCCCTCTTGTTTCCATGAAATTTCTAATATTACAAGACCCATATATTTTTTATATTATTCTTCCAGACTTCTTTAACCATGTCCAGATAGATCTTCTCCACTTCAGCTGAAGTTCATGACAGGATTTGCATTCAGCAGTGAAAATGCCCTAATGGGGCTGAATCTCACCTGCAGTAGCTACACCAGAGACCTTCCTCCTCTGAGAGGGAATCTAAAGCCCTGGTCGCAGGTCCAGCCCTGTTTGGTGCTTTCAGCACCTATGGGGAGGGACGGAAAGTGCCCTCAGATGGCATGAAGCTAAAAGGGATGACTGCAGGTGCTTTAGAGGCTAGGGTTAGAGGAAGAACACACACAACTAGCAGGGTAGATTTCAGTAGTGCCAAGCAGGGTGCGGTACTTCTCCAGGCGACACAGCATATCTGCTGATTATTTGTCAGCATCAGAAGAAAGGAAAAAAGAAGAAGGGAAAATTGTGATGGGCCGGTTACCAAACGTCTATCACCAACATGTAATTGTTGCTGAAAGAAGTTTGTTTGAGAAGATACACATTGAAACATCATATAAGCAAACATCTAAGGGAATTCGCTCTGTTCTGGCATTAGTGCCGAGGACCCAGCTGGAGCAGCTTTTCTAGTTGAAGGTACCACACCATAAGGTGACAGCTTCTGGCACAAGCAATAAATGCAAAAAAAAAAAAAAAAGAAAAAAAAAGCCAGCTATGAGGGTAGGCTGAAAGAAGCAGATGTTGTCGTCTCTCTTTCAGCAACCTCCTCTTAGAGGGAAGGCTGACTCAAAGGGACGAACAGTTGTTCTCCAGGTCCAAACAGGGGAGGGGGGGCAGGGAACCACTAAACCCAGTTTACTTTTACAGCCATTTTAAACAGGTCAGCAGTAGGCAGGCACTGAACACCCACCTATCTGACCTTACGAGGTGGGGATTCCCAGGGTGGGCCAGACAAGCCCAGGAGAAGCAGGTTCATCTTTCTTCTTCCTTCCCTGTTCTGAAGGGGTAGGGGCCATCGGGGAAGAGGCAGAGTAGCTAGCTGGGATCCTGAATGCCTTAGGACTGCCACAGCATTAGCTGCCAAAATTAATCTGCTGCTGCCCTGCAGTGCTGCACAATGTACCAAAAGCATGACGAGGCAGGCTTTGACAAGAAATATCCCATTTACCAGGCCACGAGGACAACACTCACCCTGCAAATCCATACTGCACATGCCAAAAATTCCTTTACTAACAGCTCAGTAGGCATTATCTTAGCCTCTTCGTAGTACAAGCCAGAGCTGGGCTTGGATATTAGCACATTAAGGTTAATATACATAAGCTGGTAAGGAAAACAAAAAGAGTGTAAGAAACTATGTAAGAGGGTTTGATTTTCAAAATTGGAGGTTAATTTAGAGCTGGAAGTGCCAGATGATAGTGGAAATTCTTCAGAAACCTTTCCCACTTTGGAAAAGAAAATTAATTTCCCCCCCCACTTTGGAAGCCATTAAAATATTTCCTGTACTGTTTACATACATCATCTCCTCTTTCAGCTTGACTCTGTTGGGGATTTCCATTACTTCCATCAGTCAGCACTTTTTAGTACTTCTGAATGCACTGTATAGCATGATAAATACGATGCTGGAGAAGAGCAGAACTCAGATCAACTGCTTCAAGACACAAATAGCTTAGTGATCATTCTTTCTACAACATGATTAAGTTACTCACTGCACAATTGATTTTTTCCCTTGTCTTTCTTCAGTAGGCTCTATTGCCTCTGACTCAAGAGAGGTGGAAAAAGCATGTCTAAGAGGAAGACAGGAATGAGGAAGACAGGAATAAGGAAGAGAGATGTGAGACTTAAATTGCACTGTGGCCTGTGGTACTATAGGTACAACAGCTACACCATTGTAGCTATGTGCTTCTTTAATGGGAGTAGCTATCTGGTGAAGCTGTTGCAGGGGAAGCTTACAGATCTGCCAGTTATAAAAACAATTTTGTTCGTTTTAGTAGCTTCCCCCAAAAGTTTATGACCATAACTACGCTTATTCAGCCCAGCCTAGAGAAATGTTACCTCCATCACTTATTTTGGGCACCAAGTGACATACTCTAAGCTCATCTGGCTCATCACCAAGCCTGAAGCTTGCATGAGCTTCCACAATCTTTGCCAAATCAATGTCTTTCCAATTAATTGAATTTTTTTTTGCTTCCCCACTGATATCGACAGCATTTGCACAAAGCACGGGAGGTTTCTCCCCAGTAGAGGCTGCTGTTTGTCTGCATTCTCATCTTCCAACATGAGCAATTTTTATATTTCTCCTCTGCTGAGCAAACCAGCACAAATTTCAGGGTGCTCTCGTGCATAACTCATTTCCGTTACAGCATCTGACAGTTGATCGGAGCTCAGCTGTGGTCAGGCCATCGGCCTGCGCTGGAAGAAACACTTGCGTTGGCCGAGTGCAACCTAGAAGCAGGGTAGGAACAGGCTGGGCCATAACGCTGCCTCCCAGCTCCATCTCCCCTGACCCTGACAAGGTACGTGCAGCAGAGCAGTTATTGATTCAGCTCTCTTTGCTGCTTCCATTTTTAAGGTAGCAGTCAGAAAGCAATCAGACTTCTGAGATGCTTACGATGAGTGGAGATAAGATCTAAAATTTAGCAGAGTCTCTATCCATTAAGACAGTCAGTGTAAAAAAACTGGTTTGAGCTGAATGCAATGTAAGCAACTTGTAGACAAACTATAATTAGCTCCAACTGAATGATTTAAATGAATATAAAAGAAAAATTCTATGGATTCCATGGTAATAGCCTATGGATACATAATACCTATGTATTCATTGGCCGATTAGGACACCAGCTAAGTATGCTGAACCTGAATTTTTGTCTGTTCTGTGAAGAAAACCAGGCTTCTCAGCCTGCTAAAACAAAACACAGAAATAAATCCCATCTACCTTGTTACAGATTTGCTTTAAAAGGTTAGTTAGGGGTCTTTATTTGTCTGTGGCTTTTTACTCACAAAGGCTCAGACGTGCTGCATCCAAGACACGTTCACTGCAGAGCATTGAGAAGAACTCAGTTTCTTCAGGAATCACATGCTAAAAATACATTTTCTTGGTCTACTTCTCCCACCCTCCTCAAGAATGGCTCATAGTACTAGGTTTGTTGCAATTAAAGGAAGTCTGACACACACTAGGGCATTTTTTTTGAGGGAAAACCCCCAACATTTTAACAAACTCCACTTTATTTGGGTAATGTGATTTTTTCCCCTTGACATTTAAGTAAGGTTATGTATTTAAACTTTCATATTCTGTAAGGTGTTTTACAACACACCCTCTGCATGAAAAACAAAAAACCATTTTCTGTTCAATACACTCCAAGCTAAAAAAAGCAGTGATTTTTTTAGTTATTCTTCCAAATATAATGCTAGATCATATCAAAGAGAGTTTTTCAAGGTCTCTGATCAGAGTTGCTGTTGCTAACTAGAGCTTAGTGGTAAGATATCAAAAAAAAAATCTACAAATGAGCATAATAGTTTTGTTTGATAACTGTCCCTGCTGCTAGATTGGTTCACAGAAGGAAAAAGAAAAGGCAGCAGAAAAGGCCTCACAATCCTTGTGTGAGCTTGATTTCTCTCTAGATTTTCTGGAAGAGCAACTCAAATTTCCCATCCTCACCACCAAGCATCTTTTGATTTTAGACAAAATTGTATCATTGCAATGCCTCCTTACATTAGCAAAGATGAAACACCAGCTGGAACAGAGGACTAAATCTAGCCTTACTTCTAAGAAGGACAAACCCCTGTGGAGGTATAAGCCACAGGGACTACACAGACATTTTCCCTGTGCTCAGGATCACTTACCTCTCCCCAGCCCACAGGTGGGACCACCACACACATGCATGACAGCAGCAGTTTAAGCACACCCCACAAACACACCCCCACTGAATTTTCCCCAAGCACAGAGGATTTCCTAGCTCAACCCCCAAAATACAGAGATCACCTCTACCACATCCGTGTGTTGATTTGCTCCTGCTGGCTTGGCTCAATCCTCTCTTATCACACCCCACCAGATGAATCAGCCATCTCCACCTGGGCCTGCCCATTGCTGCTGCTCCTAGTGCAATCCCCATATCCAGGAAAAAACCCTGTTCCTCCAGAGCCTCCCACTCTCCAGGCTGAACAGTCCCAGCTCTCTCAGCCTCTCCCAGTAGGAAAGATGATCCAATCTCTTAATCATGTTTGTGGCCTTTTGCTGGACTTGGTCCAAAATGTCCCTGTCTCTGTTGTTCTGGGCAACCCAGAACAGGACCCATCATGCCAGATGTGTCTCACCAGTGCTGAGTAGAGGGGAAGGATCAGCCCCACCTTGACCTGCTGGCAATGATCTTCCTAAAGCAGCCTAGGATACTGTTGCCCCTCTCTGCTGCAAGGGCACACTGCTGGCTCATGTTCAACCTGATGTCCACTAGGACCTCCAGGCCCTTTTCTGCAAAGATGTTGTCCAGCTGGTTGGCTCCCAGCATGTGCTGGTGCGTGGGGTTGTTCCTCCACAAGTGCAGGACTGCATTCCTCTTTGTGAAACTGAGAGACCCCTGTTGGCCCATTTCTCCGGCCTATGCAGGTCTCTCTGAACAGCAGCACAACCACCTGGTGTATCAGCTGCACCTCACGATTTTGTATTGCCTGAAGGCTTGTTGAGGGTGCATGCTGTCCCATCATCCAGGTCATTAATGATGATATTAAACAATATTGACTCTGCCATTGACTTTACAGGTCAATTCCTGGCCACCATTACAATCCTTCTGACCTTCCTTCAGTTCAGATGGTTTTTAGTCCACCTCACTCTCTGCTCTTGTAGCCCATACTTCATCAGTTTGTTTGTGATGATGTTATGGCAGACAGGGTCAACAGTCTTGCTGAAGTCAAGATAAACAGCACCCACTGCTCTCCCCTCATCCACCAAGCCAGTCAGTTCACTATAGGCCATAAGATCTGTTAAGAAGGATTTCATTTTCCTAAATCCATATTGGCCACTCCCAATCCCATTCTTGACCTTAGTGTTGCAAATTGTTTCCAGGATTATCCAGTCCGTTCCCTTCCCAGGAACAGAGATGAGGCTGATGAGCCTGGAGTTACCCAGGTCGTCCTTCTTGCCCTTCTTGCAGCTAGTATGGACATTCGCTTTCTTCCAGTCCTCAGGAACCTGTTGCCAGCAGGTCGAGGGACGTGATCCTTCCTCTCCACTCAGCACTGATGAGGCTACACCTGGAGTACTGTGCCCAGTTCTGGGCTCCTCTGTACAAGAGAGAGGGACCTGTCCACCTTGGCAGACTCTACCCAATGTCCTAGATCTGAGCCCCCGGCAAGCAGGTCAGGTTGGCAGCTGGGGGGTCTACTAGAAAGAGAAATCCATGTTCCTAAGCTATAGCAACTTGATTGCATAGCAAGCACAAGTTAGTAAGGTGAAAAAAAATGGAGGGTTGGTTTGTGTTTAGCAACACCTACATCAAAGATGATTCTCACCCTTTTCCTGTTTACATGAACCTCTCCACTATATGAACCTTCCCAGTCCGAGCAACTGCAATCAGATAGCTGCCGAGGTTTTCCTTTACTTCTATCTAGACAAACCTGTTATCTTAAGGCACCTCCACATGAATGGCATAAGAACAGAAATGTATTTTCCTGCTGTCAGAGCATTTTATATACTAGCAGGTTTTCTTCACCCCTTCATCATAAGACATTTTACCTGCTGCTCGAGTGCTTTACATCATTTGGAGAGAAGCCCAGGTACATTGAAAAATAACAAAGCACAATGTAAAACTCAAGAGGGTGGTGGGATCAGGGAAATTATTTTTAAAAAAATTGAAGGAGAGCATGCTCTCTTCAGCATTTAAAAGCTCAGAAGATTCATATGTCTTCACAGTATTTTGGCAGACAATGCCTATACTATTATTAAATCCCTTAGTTTTCTGGAACAGAAGAGAGCGCTGAGTAGCACTGAACACAACAGCATTGATGCAGTAGCACACAAGTGGATGCATGTCAAGAGGCATTGCTTTTGATCTGTTCCTTGCTACAAAGGATGATGGGGAATTGTTCTCCCAAAGGCACTTTGCACAGGAAATCAGGATGTAGCCGAAACAGATATTAATCCCCAGGAGAAAGTTAAGGAGGAATTCAGGTATGGTAAATTGCAGTGGCTGGACAGTATTCGAGGCATCTGATAGCTACGGTAGGTGTCTGGCGATTGTAACACAACTTACGTCCATCCCTGTGCAAAGCCCTGATTTCTATTCGAGCTCTGACTTACAAGTCTAAAAGAGGTTTCTGGAAAAGAAAGCAGATGCTCTCAGGTATTTAGCAAACACACAGGCATGGCATGGCTGTGTACTTAGATTTGTACCTTATTTTACGTTCTTTAAGTGCTAAGTAAATGTGCTTGTGAACTAAAATTCAGCTGATATTTAAGCTCAATGAAAATGCTTTATTCTACCTGTAGTCACAATAACTTTATCAACTGAAAAGCAATTTGTTCTGTTAAATAACAAGAGCCCATCAACTTTTGCCACATTGTCGAGCCACTCTGCAGTGCTCTACTTTCTGAAAAAGGTGTAGGGACTGTATCGCAATCCATACTGAGCGATCCTGCAACTTCTGCTTTCGTATTGCCTCTCTCCACTCTCTAATGACTCTCATATTATCATCATCATCATGCTCTCAGGAAGTTGAAATGTCAGGGCTAATTAATTAAGATAGTTTGTCTTCTCTTATTAATCCCTTAAGTACTGAGAACCCATTCCCCTGTAATCAGAAGCAGCTGTGACCAGGGTTGCACTAGAGATGGAAAAACAACATTTTACTCCAAGGCACTTCCTACGACTACCTTTCTGAACCAATAATGAAAGTAACTGTTGCTGTGATTCCAGTAATAGCGTTAAAATGTGTCACTACAATTTCACTTCCCGAAACCCCATCCAAACGATTTTTGAATGTATCTGTGGAAGCCTATCGTGCACAATGTTGCTCATGAAATTGCTGCTTTCCGCATATGAAGATACTTTCTAAGTCTTTACTTTTGACTCTGCGTAGATGCCAGAAATTTACTAAAGAACCAAGTCCTTGCCTTTTAACTATATCGGTGCTGTACTCTTTTGTGTTGTTTTTTTTTCTTTTTTTTAAACTGAAGTGCCTCCGTTGTTAGGCCTTTGTTTTGCTTTCTAATGCATATATCAAATAAAGTAGCCTGTTTTCCATAAGGAGATTATAATTCAGTTGTACTTATTTCCTAAAGGGAAATAGTATAGGAAAAAAAAAATTATTTGGCATTTGCATACTAGTTCAACACACTAATTTTTTTTAAATTTAAATACATTGGGTTTGCTTATAAAATGACCATTTAAAAAACAGTCTTGTCTAGCCTACTATTATTGAAATAGTTTTGATCCTTGAAATGACCTGTTCTAAGCTTGCTATTTACTGCAAATATCCATCATGGACTAGAACCTGAGAGTTGGGTTTCAGCCTGTAGAAACATGCTGTAGGTAGTGACTGGCACCTTTCTTTACGTTAACCAGGGTCTAGAGGTTCCCCAGCTCCGCAGCTCGAGCATTTTTAACACGCCTGACTTCCCGAGCTCTGGGCTACAAGTGATTTTCAGAATCCTCTTCTAAATGTCCAAATTAGTTTTTTCAAGCTTTGGACAATTTCTTCAAAGTCGATTTACCTCCTGGGGTAGGAGTACGCAAGCTCCCGTGCCTATGAGTCACAGCTGAAGAGACGCTGGGTCAACTCTGCGTGAAGTTTGTTCCATGTGATTTAAGAGTGGGACAAACAGCACTTTGCTAATGAGAGCCTGAAACGAGTCTCTAAGATAATTCTTGATACAGTCCATTAACACCTTTTAGTTCAGTCTCCCTGACAAACATGGTGTTCAATATGGTTTTTATTATATTTATATAAACACAATGAAATCACAGAATCCTTGAAAAAATTATAAAAATATATATTTTGATAAAGTACCTCCCCCCACTCTGGTTAGTACAAAGAACTATTTGCTAGTACCAGCCACATCTGCTGCATAGTAGAAGTTGTGTCCAACAGAACACGACGTTATGATTTAAAAGTATATGTTGTTTTACGTTTGATTTATTATTCACACCTTGAAATGAGCTACCAACGGGTTTACAGCCCGTCCTCTGCCCACATGCACAAACGCTCCTTTAAATCCAAATTATTACACAAAGCTTTTCCTTACCTTCTGCAACAGCCATAGGAAGGGGCGCCTCGTTCAATGCAAAAGCAGGCTACAGGCTATTTTAACTTTCGTTGTCTCAGTAGCAACTCTATTTGAAACAACGTGAATAGAAGTAAACAGACTTTGCATGTTGTGTTTACCAAGTAAACTTATTTGCTATTAACTTCACCCGTACACCAGGGATTTAAAAATTTCCAGTTATGTGGTTTTAGGTCAAAAAATGTAGCGCTTCTGGTAGACTACGAGTTATTCATTATTACTTGCAGCGTTATTGCTGTAGTATCCTCAGCACATGTGATGCTTTGCAGGCATGAAGATGACTTGGTTCTTGTTCTCAGCAGACAACAGTTTATGGTCCTGAAGCTGGGATACGCAACTGGAGTGGAGAGCTCTGCTCCTGCAGAGCGTCCCTCATTTTTAAGACAAATTCTGTTCCAGAGATGCAATCTCTCCAGGCATTGAATACTGCTTGAATTTATAACAATACATATGAAATAATTCTGCTGGAGAGGGAAGAAGAAGAAAGGAAACTACTATTTTTGTTTCAGCTACTCTGCTTTTCTGGTTATTCGCTTGCTAAACTGCATGAGCTCTATTCCACCAGCTTGGTTTTCCTCTTCAAAGGAGTCTGAAAACCAGCAGAACTTAGAGAAAATTACATCAGGACAAGGACGTGGCTCCCTGTATCTCCTCGTAAGTAAAGTAATTCCCATTTCCTCTCTCACCTTCCCAGTAGCCAAGAGGCAACCTCACAGACGCAACCACTGTCCTTGAGACATTGAACCAAGGATGCGCTTCTTCCTATGTATAAAAGATCTTTTATTTGTAATTCAGGAAAGGGGAGAGGGGGTTTGCATATTTTCAGCATGGTCAAATGAATTTGTTAAGTGATTTTTTTTTTTTTTAGTCCTAACCACTAAAAATCGTGTGGCGGCGTCCTCCTTCCGACTGGCATGCTTTGTCCACAGGCATGATTTTGTCTGGAAAGGGAGTAAAACGCCACTTCTTACACAGAGTTAGAAACCACTGCCGGGAGCAAGGAAGACTTCATCCACTGATCTGCAAGCCTCTCGCCATCACGTCACTTACGTGGCTTGATAACCAACTACTTGGAACAGCTTTTGTAAAACCTGCAAAAATATATAGAATTGTTTTATTTACAAAGTCCGGCTGTGTCGTCATCCAAAAGGAAGGTAAGCATTTTAGACATACGATCCTCACTCATTGCCATGTTCTTGTAATGGCACGCGTTGCGATTTTTGTCTCCATCATTGCAACACTTCCACTCATTTGGAAGTTGACCCTGCTTTGAGCAGGAGGCTGGATCAGATGACCTGCAGAGGTCTCAACCTAAATAAGTCTATATTCCTGTAATTTATCCTGTTGAAATGTTCTGCAAGTATTCTTCTTTTTATTAAAAGAAACAGGACATCAGAAAACTCAAACAAGTTTACATCTTTACACCAAGCAGTTGCTGGAGTTCTAAGGATACATAGTTCTCCCTTAGTTTGCATTTTATCGCGTAGATGATGTTTCATCTTTTTCTAATATATTCAATTTTCTTGTTTTCTACTGTATTTCTCTTCATGGTGTAATCTGTTCAGTTGCTAGTAGTTGAGTCAGCTACTAAAAATGTGATACAATTTTACATATGCATTTATGTTTTAGTTGCTGAGTCACAGTTGTACCCCAGTAGACTCACGACTGAACTTACCTATCATTTTGGCTTATCAAACCAGTGGTTTTAAAAGCTGTTCCAACTAACACTTGTGCACAAGTTGTAACAGCTGCAGGAGGACTTCCTATTCGCTACCTATGAAGACTTTCAAGACATTAGATCAGATTTAGATGATAAACTACAGCAACCCCAACAGATGCCAACGTGTTCTCTTTTGCGTATGTGCGGCATATTCTACATCTACCTGCACAAATTACAAAGTATGTCTCACCTCAGTCTGGCATTTTTAATAATGCAGAACTGACCGAACCACAAGACATACTGACGCAATGTTAAACACTGGATTTAAAATCAGAGAAGCAGGAATGCTGATGATGCAGGTCAAGCTTCCAATTGTTTAACTGCGCATTTTGACATCGCACAAGCTTTTGTTGAGGAAATAAATGGGTTACACAACTCAGATCCAGGCAGATTCAAGGGCGCTTTGCCGGGGTAAATTTTGGAAATGAAATGGAATGACACGAACCAGCAAAACCCAGACTCTGACACCTCTGACTGCTTAAGAGTCGGTACCAAACTTCTATTACTGTACGTAGCAGAGTTTTGTGTGTTTCAATAAATGGAATATTATCTATTTTCTGTTCTGTTTAGCTAAAATATACTATTTGTTGCATAACAGCTCAATCACTCCATGGATAAGACTATGAAAAAACATAGACTTCAGTGTAATACACATATCTAAAAAAGAAAACGTTATGGTTGGAAAGGCAACGTGAAATTTAAATATTTGGCCAAGAAAAATTGAATTATTACAATTGTAGAGTCAAGCAGTCAGGTTGGGAAATATCAGAATTAGAGGCAAATACCTACCAAAAGGTACAGAAAAGCATGTGTACTATTTCACATGGGAGTCTCACAGTGATGGCAGGTAACAGCAAGATGGCTTTGGAACACAGTTTCAAAATCTGCCACTGAAAAGCACTAAGATACAGGCTTCTAAGGAATTTATGGGAATGAAACCGGGGATATGCTCCACTGAATAAGTCTCTAGAAATTTCAGGCTAGTCAGCCACTCAGTGCTACATTTACGATGGCAAGAGTCAAAGCTGAAACAAAGTCCAAATACCCATGTCCAGAAAACAAAAATAAAACCCATACAAGTTCTGGGGGTTTATTTATTTTATTTTATTTAGAAGTAAAATAAAATGTCACGTTTCCGTATAGAAGCCACTGACATATACTGTGGTAAATTCAAACACAGAGAGGTGGTTTTAGCTTTCAGATTCTGCCCAAATTCAGATCCTTCCTCTTGCGCCAGAGCCTTGTACAAGCTCTGATAGGCCTGAGGACACATCTGTTTAAGGCAGCCGCTGGAGTTCAAGCTTATCAGCAGCAGATGGTGCTTCAAAGACGTCATCTTCAACACTTTCTTCTATTGGCTTCATTTTTGCTGAGGTCCTCAGGTAGGGAGATGTCCGACCCGGGCCTGCCACAGTTACAAAGAAATAATCAATTTAACAAAACATACCTGCTACCTACACCTGTTTGTGACAAAGTGTACACAATCTGGTGATCCTGTCCTAGTTCCCTCGCAAGAGGATTTTATAAATGAAGGTTTCTTTGTTATTTGGCCACAGGCATCAGGAAATCCTAGATTTGGGAGAGCCACGCTGCTATGAACCAGCAACGCCTCCGAGGTTCAAACCCTGCGGCCGGCCACAGGCACAGTATTCTGCTTAAATTCTGACTTAAATTCTGCAAATCCTGACTGCATGAGGTGCCCAACGCTGTGTCCCTGGTGATCATTTTATCACCGTTACAGTCACCCACTAATTCTTCTCCTCAAACAACGATGTGAATGACTGCCCCAAGTACAAAAGGTACGTACACTTGCACACTTGCCTTGGCTGTGAAAAAACTCCTCGGTGTACAGGGCAAACCTCAGGTGGGTACACGATCACAGCCCTACCAGCCTTAAAGCCACAATAATGTAAAATTTATGGAAAATATAATACCCCCACAAACAACCAGAAAGAAAACAAGATTAATGGGTGAAGACCACATAACATTTGTCTGTCAGTGATTTCATTGCTCCAAGACAATCTTTTAGAAATGCAGCAAATCACAGAGCTCGCCAGAGTGGAGCACACACCACAGCCATCACTGGTAAGTCATTAAATGGAGTTTTTGTGCAAGTTATCGCTGCAAACTACCTCTATTATAGCTAAATTTTCAACAGGAGGGTTAAACCAGAGAGCTCCTTTGACGACAGCCAATAGGTTTATTTCTTGTTGTCCACTCTGAAATTGCATCTGCACTTTTTTTTCTCCTCTCAGTACCCTCCTCTAGAGTTAAACCACCACAATGGTACAAGGTTGTAAACAGCTACAATATGACGACCAAGAAGAGTAGGGAAATCTTTGAAACACCACTTTAGAAGAAAAGAGCAGGAGGTAGTGGTCCTGTCTGACAGATTGTATGAATAGAAGCTAAAAGGTCAAATTTTCTTGAAAAAAATACCGATAGCCATAACATACTCTTATTGAAAGGGCTATTCTTACTACTTTAAAAGAAGTTTATCAGATATACAGTAAAGTGCTCTGCCAAGGAAGCCTACATATGAAGGACTTTGCATATCTTACACACAGAGAACAAAATACAGCTACAGGCAAGACCAGTGGGTTATCATATTACTGCATTTTTAAGTCACATTCATACAAACACTGTTCGGAATTAGCTTTTTAGAACTTTCAGTGTTAAAAATATATTAGTATTTTCTTTTAACATTCAAAAACTACCATGATAAAGGGTTATTCACACACATTTTTAAATACTGGAATTGTTAAGCATTTCTTTTTTATGACTTTATTCCCAGTTTATTACCATTTTTAGACTAGTCCTCTTTTGTTTAAAAGTGCTTAGCTCTCTCCAGAAAGCAGAAGAAGCTGTAAGTCTGTTGAACAGGATCCAATATTGAGTCTAATACTGTCAAGTTGTTTGGTCCAAAGACATACCCTTTTTTCTCCAAATACAAAAAAACTTGTCTACTGATGCCTCTATCCAGTGTTGGACAGATGTTCAAGAGACTGGACCACACCTTGAACCCAGCCTTCCACACACTACTACTCTGTTGCCCTCTCTCGAGGACCTAAGCCCAAATGCCTATGAAAATGGCATTTCCCATGAAAACCAATCCTGCTTTTAGCCACAAGCTGGGTATAACACAGTGAGCACACCTAATGAGGTAATACCGATAAAAGCATTACCAAATCAAAACCTTTCTACATTCCTGCTTAGCTTAGAGGTTTGCAAATACAGATTCACAGACCAGCAAATCTGAGTGATCTAAACCAAGCAGCACGGAAAGAGACTCTATCACTAATAAGTATAAGAATGACTATCAAGCAATAGAAGTACTGAATAGAAACTAATACTGAAATGTTTTTTACAGGACAGAAAGTTACGTGAAGCTACCCTTGTAACCAGGTTGAACTATTTCTGCTTAACTCAAATTTTGGAAAAAGAGATGCATCAATATCATTTACTAATGAATTACATACAGATGGATCACGGATGTCAAGCACAAGTAGCATGTGAAAAATAAATCCCACTTTAATACCTTTTTGAGGATGCTTGCTGAGTTAATGTGATGTTATCAACAGAAAACATCATGCTGCAAACGACTCACTCCGTAAGCATTATAGAACTCTTGTTGGTTATTTCCTTAATATAAAAGCAAACAGTTAGTTGGGTTTCTTAGTTAATTAAATTCAAAACACAGTTTTGTTAGTAATCGTAGTTTGGGACCTACTAATTAGTATTTTTCACCCTTTCGCTACTAAGCACTTTGAAAAAAGCTTTTTATCTGTTTCTTGAGAAATGAGTCAAAGCTGATTGTAGCACAGATAGAAGCATAATTTAAAAAGTTTGGATTAAACAAAAATATAAATGCTTAATTTTTCAAGAATACGGAAATTAAGAGAATAAAACTTATTTGCAATGTAGTAGTCAAACACTGTATTTGTAATGGGAAGGTTTTGTCCATACAACAATCAATCACCTAACAGCATTCCTATAGAGCTCCTGTGCAGGTAAGTTTCTCTTATTAATGTCTTATTCTAATTAAAACAAAACAAAAAAACCAAAACAAACCAATAAACAAACAGTTTGTAATTTCTGTTTGTTCCTTACTAAATCTTCTGGGTTTGGTTTTGGGGTTTTGTTTTTAATAAACAAATGTACGATTGCAGAAGGATCCAGGGGAACAGCACTGGGACAGTATGCCTCAGCATGTACCTCATACTGAATCTTAAAAAACAAATCAAAAAAAGACTGACTGCTGCACTGAGAGCTCCCAGGAGAAGGTTTTTGAAAACACAGCAGTGGGAAAGCAAACAGCAGCTTTTTTCCCTGCTATCTGAGAAAAAGTACATACGTGGCCACAACCCACCTTGAATACAAATCTTTAAGCAGAGCTCACCTTGGTAGCAAACCTCTCACTGGCAATGACAGTACTCAGGAATAACTAACAAGCTATTTTGGCAAGAAGAAAGATTGAAACATTACAGTTTAGTGAGATAAATAACCTTTCATCGAGAGTTTTTATCAACCTTTTCTAGAAGTCAGATATTTTGCATTAATCAAAGCGCAAAGGAGAAATAAATGATGGTATTTCCGAGGTGTATGATACACTGCTGTATGAGTAACCCCCCTGCTGCCCCAAAAGTAAGGGAAGTTCTGGACTCGGGAGGGTGCTGCCACACCTCTGTTGCCAGTGGCAGTATCAACTACACCAACCGCTGCTGGACTGAGCAATTTTGGAACATAAAAGACATTTAAACCCCTCTTTTGGGGAAAGTACATACCATACACCAGAAAATATGGTACAGAAACCAAGGAAAAGTACAACAGAGAAAAGTGTATTTATCAAGTATGTGCTAAGCATGGATGCATCTTAGGGATTAATGTAATTACAGCTGAACATGTCATGCATTTAGATAACTTTCTCCCAAAGCTGAAATACTGCTGTTAAGTGTTCTGCTGCTAAGCCTGAAAGAGAATTTTAATTCTAGCTAATTACACAAACACAGTTTTACAATTTCTTTCAGGTTTCTGGGTGTGCATATCTGTCCAAGGGCACTCTACGCAAAGGAGTGGCTTCAATTTCATGGAGCTTTGCCATGGAACAGCTTTGGCTGCCAGTCAAGAGCTTATTGGTAAAGATCAGAGGACAGACCAACACAGGAGACTTCGTGGCAGCTAACTGCTACAGGCTGCCTGATCAACAAGAGCAAGCAGATGGAAAACTTCTTTAGACAACTGGATGAAGCCTCATGATCGCAGGCCTTGGTACTCATGGGGAACTTTAGCCTCCCCAGTATCTGGTGGAAAGTCAACAGGGCTGGGCGCAAGCAGTCCAGGAGACTTCTGGAGAGTGTAGCAGATAATTTCTTCACAGAAGTGATCGATGAGCCGGCTAGGAGAGGTTCTCTGCTGGACCTGTCACTGATGAACAAGGAAGAACTCATCAGGAAGCTGAAGGCTGATGGTAACCTTGGCTGCAGTGTCCAGGTGCTGGTGGATTTTAAGAGACTGAGAAGCGTGCAAGAAAAACAGCAGAGTTACAACCCTGGACCTGAGGACAGGGGACTGTGCCTTGGTTAGGTATCTACTTGGCAGGAATCCATGGGACATGGCCTGCAAGGGCAAAGGGACCCAAGGACAGACGGTTGATCTTCAAGGACACCTTCCTCAAAACACAAGGACAGTCCATTCCAGTGTACAGGAAGTTGAGCAAGCGTGGTAGAAGGCTGGCATAGATGATTAGGAAAGTCCTGACAGAGCTCAAAACACACACACACATGAAGTGGAAGCATGGATGAGCTGCTTGAGGGGGAATACAGAAACATGGCCCAAGCATGCAGGGATGGAATTAGGAAAGCCAAAGCTCAGCTGGACCTGGATCTAGTGAAGGGCAACAAGAAGGGCTTCTACAAATACCTTGGCAACAAGAGGAAGACAAGGGAACTGTGAGGCCATGGCTCAGTGGGGCACAGGACCTAGGGACATGGAAAAGGCTGAGGTATCAAATACCTTCTTTGCTTCAGTTTTTACTTTACAGGTTTGTCTTGAGGCAAGAGTGTCTGAGTCTAGTAGCAGAGACTGGGAGAGTGCTACTTAACTTACAGGAAAGGAGGACTGGGTTAGGGACCACTTAAGTCAAACACAACACTGTGGAATCACATGGGCGGCATCCAAGGGTGCTGAGGGTTGGCTGATGCAACTGCAAGACCCCTCTCTATCACCTTGGAAAGGTCATGGCAGTCAGGGGAGAGAAAAAAAGGCCAATGTCGTGGCCATTTTAATGAAGGGCAAGGAATGAGGATCCAGGGACCTATTGGCTTATCAGCCTAACCTCAGTCCCCAGGAAGATTATGGAGCCTGACTTCCTGGAAGCCATGTCCAACCATATGAAGGACAGGAAGGTGACTGCAAACAGCTAGCATGGGTGTACCATGGGCGTACCATGGGCAGATTGTACCTGATCAGTCTGATCACCTTCTGTATTGAGATGACAGGCATTATGTATGAATGACGGGATACAGTGGATGTTATTTACCTGGACTGTAGCATGGCCCTTCATGGCCTGCCACTGAATCCTTCTAGCCAAATAGGTGAGAAATGGACTGGATACATGGACTATAGCTTGGGTAAAAAATTCGCTGGACTGTTCAGTTCACAGGGTGGCGAACAGCAGTACAACACCCAGCTGGAAGTTGGTTACCAGCAGTGTCTCTCGAGGGCCAATACCAAGGCCTATAATGTTCAATATATTAATGTCCTGGATGATGGGATGGAGCACATTCCCACCAAGTTGACAGACAACAGGCAAGTAGTGAGGGAAACTGCTGATAGGCCAGAGGGTAGGGTGGCTAGTCCGAACAGGCCTTCAGAGGCTGGAGAAAAGAACTGGCAGAAACCACATGAAGTTCAACAAAGGCAAATTCCTGCACCTGGGACACAAGAAACCTACATAGCAGTACAGGCTGGGCATCAACTGGTTGGAAAGCAGCTCTGCAGAAACAGAACTGGGGGTCCTGGTGGACACAAAATGGAATATGAGCCAGCTGGGTGCCCCTGCAGTGAAGGCGACCATATATTGGGCCATATTAGCAGCATATATTGGGCCACATTAGCAAGAGCGTAGCCAGCAGGTCAATGAAAGAGATTAATCCCCTCTATTTGGCACTTGTGAGACAGGATTTGGAGTGCTGTGTCTGGTTTTGGGCTTCCCCCAAACATGTCAAGAAAGGCATGGACATACTGGAGCGAGTGCATTGGAGAGCAACCAAGATGGTCAGAGGCTGGAGCACATGACGTACATGGAGAGGCTGCAAGAACTAGCTGTGTTCAGCCTGGTGAACAAGGTTCTCAGGGGATCTTACTGTTGCCTTCGGCTACCTAATGGAAGGGTATAAAGGAGGCAGAGCCAGACTCTTCTCGGAGGCATGCACTAAAGAACAAAGGACAACAGTAATGAGTTGCAATAAGGGAAATCTTTTCCACCGTGAGGGTGATAAGGCCCTGAAACAGGTTGCCCAGAGACGCTGTGAAATCTTCCATCTTGGAAATATTCAAAGCTTGACTGGACGCATCCCTGAGTAACCTGCTCTAGCTGGCCCTGCTTTGATCGTGGTGTTGGACTAGACGATCTCCAGAAGTTCCTTCCAAGCTTACCTGTTTCTGCGATTCTAAATGTCCTTTCAGGGAACAGAGGAGAAATAAAGAAAATAACATTGGAATTTTCATCAAACAATATCCCAGCTGTCACCCTCGAGTTTCTAGTAGGGTGAAACACTAGCAGAGCTTTTGCTTCCATCTACCTAGGCATGCAAACTATACCAACGTTAAGGAGTGAAAACAGATAGGCCCTCCAAATCTGAAGGAGTTCCTGGATAAGAACTGTGAGGAACACAATGTAGAACAGGTAATTAAATGGGAAAACGAAAATACTTTCTATCACTTTCTTTTCTCAGCAGAGAATAAATAACCGGTAGTGATTTTTTCCTCATATATTTGAGTTCTAATTACTAAAGAATAATATTTCCCAAATAAAAATAATCCTATATGATCCTTTTAATTTCTGTTAAACTAACAGCTTATGCCAAATGAGAAAACTGAGCATCTCCTGGGGTTTTTTTTTCAAAAGCTGCTTTCAGAGTCCAGGCTACTGTTGAAGTTGAGATTCAGGAAAATTAAAAGTAAAACATAACAATAGCCTAGAAAGAATCGTTTAGAAGGTTTCTATAAAGGAATACATTTCAGGAGTATAAGCAAAAAGGTCAGATCCGTTTCTTCCCTCATTTCATCTGTTCTCTGCTACTCCTGTCATACAAAGCACAGGGAGGGAGAGCCTAACAGGGTATTTGGAAATTTTCCAGGTGATATCAAAATGCTGGTTGTACACCACATTTCTCCAGGCCCTGCCAATACAAACTATCTCAGGAGCAAATGCAGAGGGTTGCTGAGGGAAACAGTTTTGTTTGGGTTTTTAATTTCTACAATCACCAGTCCCAGACCAAAGGAGATACTACTGTGACCGGCATGGTACATTCACAGTTTTGCCCCACTGCTATAAACATTCCATATTATGCCTACTCATTCACTTCATGCTAAAAATTACTAGAATACATGCTGGTTTTTTGCCAATATCTAAATGAGGTAGCTTCAGTTAGAATACAAAGCCTATGTACTTATGAATTAGTACCCTTAGGTCCTCTCCATTTAGCTGATGTACAGCAAAATCCAAAAAGCTAGTCTGCTCCCACTGAAGACAACAGGAGTTCTACAATCATCTCTAACAATCAATCAAGCTGTGTTCAAAACTGGCATGAACTATTTTGAGCACTCACGAAGAGAGGATGCAGAGGAAGTCCCACGAAGAAACATCTGCAAGCCATCTTCACTGTCACTGGTACTGGCCATACTGTTTCTCATCTGCATCACAGAGAGCTGTGAGCAAAGACTAGGCTGTCGATCAATCTTTTTTGAAGCCTAAAAAAAAAATTATTATTTTAAAAAAGGTATCAAGTAAATTAAAATAAAAATGGAAAATAACTATTTCCTCCATAGTAGATGCTCTGGTCTCAGCTGCAACTATTCATAAATCAAGAAGCTGGTTAGGGCAGATTATTCTATGCAGTATAAATTGATTTAAATGAAAATAGAGGATGCCAGTAATATATTGGAATTCAAACACTGACAAGCATGAAACCTCGGATTAGTTATTAAATTTTAATTCTGTTTTGTACTGGACTTTTCATGTATTTTTCTATAGAAAGGTTGATTTTTATTATTTGGTAATTCATTATTCAGGTATGATGCTCTGCAATTAAATACGGCCTTTAGGATGAGCCTGGTCCTCCCTGCTAAACAAAACAGCATCCTATACATAGAGTTTAGCAATTTATATCTTAACAAAAACTTGTTCACTTTCCTGGCTTTTCATTTCATCATGTTAGAAAACAGTGAATGTCATTCTTTCCTAGTAGATGATCATTTGGCTCTTGTTTCTACTGAAGACATTAAATGCATCATATGAACATTATCCTCTGCCTGTAAAATGGTCTTAGGAGCTTCCATTTGCTTTGAGTAGTCTTCCTGGGGCGTCTTTGTACTAAAATATTTATATGAAACCATATGTTGTACCTTGTTAAGTACCCAGCAAGTCAGAATGCTGATTTAGGTGTATGTGAAAGGTACTAATCAATGACAAAGGCATAATGGGTAACTCCACTTTACTGAACTTTGTCAGGAATTAGCATCCTATTTCATGTGCAGAGAAACAACTATTTTCCCAACAGTAGTGAAAACCTCCTCAGGTAGGAGAAAATCACAAGGTTCCTTATAAATAAATGGATACTTTTCTGTTTTCCAGCATACAATGAATTGATGTTCTTATTTCCTTACTACCATCCTGATTATGAATAATCTATACTGGATTTGGTTTATCTGCTCCCTTGTATGTCCCCTGCGTACAGAAGTCTACTACAAAACTTTCTGTTGAGATTGTCACGAGCTAAAAAGCATTAAAGACACCAGTAAGATGTGTACTTGACAATGAAGCCTGTGGGATGTGACATGGCTATAGCATGCTGGCAATGGGGAAAAGAAGGAGAATGTACTTGACAAATAGTTCTTGTCCTACATTATGTAGGAAGGGCTTGTGCAACAGGATTTTCATTTGAGGAAGAATAAAAAGGTACCACAAATTTCCCAAATGTTCACTCTTCATTTTTATAACATACATTTTCAAAAGTTAATGTGATTAAATGGTTACAATAATCTTAAATTCATGTGACTATTTTCACTAAAGGCTTGGTACAAACTCAAGTTAAAGTGATTATATAATTTACTTAAGAAATATACATAAAATTGAGGCCAGATTTACATATCCATGTGTGAATTTAGGATGGTGAGTGAAATACATAGTCAGTGTGTTAAACAAAGTGGTAAATAGAAATGTCAACACTTATTAGCTGGAATAAAGTTAAATGGAACTTTGCTGTTCATACTGACTCATATGTATATTACGTAGCTATACTTGAACAATGCAGTGGGAAATATAGACAGGTTAAGTATGAAAAAGGAAAGTCCCTTTCAGCCTTGATTTTCCTAGCCCAACAGGTTGGGCATCCATTTGATTTTCCAGGCTGTGCACATTCAACACAACACTAATCAAAATAAACCTTTCAAAAGCAAGGACTGCAATTCGATGACAGCAATACCTGTGGCTGCAACACAACAGGAGGATTAGAAGAGAGGAGGCAGAAGCTGGGGGAGCTCACTACTCTCACAAGGAAGCCTAAAACGAACATACTGATGACAAACATTCATGCTGTTATTTTTATAAAGGTGAGCAGATGTTAAATCAAAGGAGCGGTGAAGTTTGGTGGGTTTTTTTTTTATACTTAGAAGGTATGATAAGGACCCTTCACTTAAAAACAATTGATTACAACTTTACAATGATTATTTTATTATACTTCCATTTCGAAAAATATCAATACTAGTGCTGAAGCTTTACAGTGCCAGAAGTCAGCAGCACCAGTTCGTTGCAGGTGACTTTGTATACGAGGCATGACACCCTAATGCTGTCGTCCATGTGCAAAAAAAAGTGAGGGAAGGAAAGAGGAAAGAAGAGAGGTAAATAAAATAGAGAATAGAAAAGAGAAAAAGGAAAACAGGACAAAGGAGAAAAAAAGAAGGAAGACGAAAAAAGAGGGAGAAATAGAAAAAAAGGCAAGATGAGAAGGAATGTGGAGAACAGCAGTCTCCCGGCAGAGGCAGTCCGAATGCACGCACAGGAGGCATGCTGCTACATGTTCCTTTCATGTCACTCCAGAAATTACTTACTGTCTGCACAGACATGGGTTTTATTACAGAACATTCCCCCGTAATTCTTTTTTGTTAAAAAAAAAGAAGCTTTATCAACACACTTTATAGGATGTATTTTATAGATGATACATTCCCGCTAGATCACTTTTATCTTACTGCATTAGTAAGATGAAACCGTGATCTGAAATATTTCTGAGGATCTCATTGCAGGACAGTGTAATCCTCTATTTCACTGAGCAGAAGGCAGAATAAGCAGTGCTTTACTCCTATGTCCTGGTTTCAGCTGGGACAGTTAAATTTCTTCGTAGTAGCTAGTATAGGGCTGTGTTTTGGATTTTTGCTGGAAACAGTGGTGATAACGTGGAGATGTTTTGGCTGTTGCTAAGTAGCACTTACACTGGTCAAGGACTTTTCCAGCTCCCCGTGCTCTGCCGGGTGCACAAGAAGCTGGGAGGGGGCACAGCCAGGACAGCTGACCCAACTGACCAATGGGATATTCCATACCATATGATGTCATGCTCAGTATATAAAGCTGGGGGAAGACAGAGGAAGGGGGGATGTTTGGAGTAACAGCATTTGTCTTCCCAAGTAACCATTAGGCACGATGAAGCCCTGCTTTCCTGGAGATGGCTGAACACCTGCCTGCCCATGGGAAGGAGTGAATGAATTCCTTGTGCTTTGCTTCCACGCAGCTTTTGCTTTACCTATTAAACTGTCTTTATCTCAACCCATGAGTTACCTCACTTTTACTCTTCCGATTCTCTCCCCTGTCCCACCAGGGGGGAGTGAGCAAGCAGCTGTGTGGTGCTTGGTTGCTGACTGGGGCTAAACCACAACATCCTATTAAATTGTTTCTCCAGCAATTCTTTCTTTTCTCTTTCTATAGCCAGTACAAAATTAGGAAAACTTACAATGTCTAATTAGCCACAGAGGCATTACAAGTTACACCTGCTGATGTCTGTGGTATAGTAGCAGTGGCAGTCATTCCTTTTAGATCATTTTCCAGCAAATTCACAACTTTGCACCAGTAATTATTTAACCTGTATATCAGATATTTATGGGCAAGCTGATGAGAAGGAATTTTGCTCTGAGTTAGAGTTAAATCAATACAGACAGAATATGAAATACTATATTATAAAATTATAAAGCTTTTCATAAACGATGGTGAAAGTTCTTCAAATAAATTATATATGAGAACCCTACAGCCACTACATAAATAATAAAAAGCCCACCAGCAAATGAGTTACCATCCAAATCTTGAAAAGCCATGTAACTAAGGAGACAAAATGAAAGGGAAACAAGATAATATGTCCCTGACTATACCCAAACCACTTATGATGACACCTAGAAGACACTCCCTCTACATGCAAAGAAGAATGAGTTATATTCAGACCACTGAATATTTTACATGTATTTATATTTTATATGTATTTCATGCCTCCTTCCGCTAACTACATCATATCAACCTAACGTTCCTTTATTTTTTGTGTGTGTTTGCAACCCTCAAACACGTTAAAATTATTCTTCTTGGCAATCAGTACTATCCAGTTTTTTGGCCCCAGCAAGAAAATTGTTTAAGAAAAAACTCTGATGCTTCCTTGTACAAAGGCACCCATTTGTTAATGAGAAAGGATATCCAAGGAGAAGCCCTTTTTAGCTACCGGCCATCATGTCTACTAGTTGGCTAGAAATATTTGTGCTAGCCAATCAGTTCTGAGTCTCAGTTATTCATCTTTCTTGAACATTACTGTGCTAACTTTAACCAATATTGCTTCTGACAGAAATGCTGCACTGACTCATACTTTGGCTCTAAAAGGCAACAAGTGTGAATTCAGCAGCTGACAGCAGCAGGTTAAAAAAAGGTGCTTTAAGAGGATTTAAAATTTGTGTGTGGGAGGAAAATTCCCAAACAAAGCTTCAGTCTTACCTTGTCATTTAAGGTTGGGTCATTCAATGAATAGAGTTTATTTGTAATATCTTTGCCGATAAGATACTTAAAGATCTCATAAAGAAATGGCTCAGATTCCAGAAAATAAGTCAGTCTTTCCCTGGACCAGCACAGGAACTTGCAGTTATCATCTGCGATAATGGTGACCTGAGAACATACATGCTCAGAATTAGCACATTTAAACATGCTTTAAAATAAGTGACAACATTTTATTTGAGCTTCCAGTTAAAATAACTCTTAAAACTTTTCGGTATCCCTCAGAATGTGATAATTGCAAATTTAAAACATCTCTGAATATTTATTATCCTCATATTTTTAACTGATACACATAGCCAGTTTGTTTTTCAGAAATCCTGAGGGGAGATAATGGGGTAAAATCTCTCATAAGTTCCAAACCGTAAAAGCATTTACTTTAGAAGAGATTTACATATAAAGCCAGTCCTATAGCGATGACGCTACTCACATCCCAATAGGCCTACAGGTTGTTTGATTTTATTTTATGTTGCTGTCACCAAACAAGAACAACTGGTATAATCCAAAGGTCTCCGTCAAAGAGCTTTTAGTGATTTTCTTTTTTTTTTAAAGTTTCGTCTTTATCTCTTCACTGTCAGCTCTGCTGATCCCACCACCACCACCTTCTAGCAGCTGAGCTAAGGCTCAGTTTGCTCAGTTTCTGATAGTTCTGTTATTGATAGTTACAGAGCAGCTCGCACCCTCTCCAGGGTGGCTGGACCTGCCAGGTTCATCCCTCTGTGCCAGCCAGAGGGCAACGGCACACCAAAACCTGCACTGCTTGGTGACGCCCAGTGGCGTGTTTTGCAGGGGAAAGTCAGTCATCTACAAAGAAATCAGGTGCTCTCTGCTATTACAAGCTAATGTTGCCTCCTGAAAGGTTAAAAATATATAAAGCCTAAGAAATAATGGGAAACTGTCATATATCTGCAGATTTTAACTTCACTGTCTGTAATTCAGGCACACAGGCTGAGGAAGAATTTGCCAGTGCTGCCAGCAGATGGGGTCCTTAAGACTGAATGCGTGTCCTCTTGCAATGGCAACACTGAGAGTGTTTATATGGCAGTAACAAGCAGAACTCATGAATGAAGGACGTACACTGCACCAGATTACAACAATTTTTAAGGCAGGCAGAAGTTGAGGCATCGGCCTTTTCCCTTCAGAGGGACAGATTCATATTGAGTTGCTTATGAGAGAAACAGGCTGTGCCAAGAGGGCAGTCGTGCTGCAGGATGCCTCACTGCTGCGAAATGAATACATCTGGACAACTCTCTCTCCTTGGCATTAAGCCTAGTATCTGACCGGAACATATGACATCAATCACTGATTTTAGAGTCTACATTGCTCTCCCTCCCTCCCCTTCTGCCAGGGTATCCATGTGCATGTACCCAGTCAGCCACAATCCGGTCGTTACTACACATACGCAGTTAAGGAACAAGTAAAAGGCAGCAAAATACTAATTTCAGTACATTTCTCGAACAGTATTTTTTCCCACAAGCTATAGTATAATATATCCCTTAATGTAGTAGCATAACTACACTACTAAAGACATATATCCTTATTGTTTCTCATATAAGTATCTTTATTCAAAATATTGTAATCCTTTCACCTTATGCTGCTTTAACTACTTCCAAAATAACAGAAGCATTAACACACTTAGATAAATACCAATTTCAGACTACTAGTGCCTGAATTTTTAGCTATTCGTTTTAGTAACACCAAAAATTACAATAATTATTTTCCCTTTTCTGGTTTTGAAGCAGTGATGAGACTGCTCACATCATCTCTTTTTCCAGTAAAGCTGTCTTGTCCTGAATAATCTCTCAGCACGAAATAAACTTGGAAACAGTAGAAGAGAACAGAATAGCAAAAGGCAGACTGCTTAGCAAACACCATCATAATACTGTTTTGCAGCATTTCATTTTGAAAGTTTTCTTGATATGGTCCACCATGAAACACTAGTACTAGAAAGCTAGCAAAATTATGCAAGTCAAATAGTTCACTACTGATCAAATTTATACTCTGTTTTTTAATGATCTCATCAGTACATATCCAGTGACACTTAAACCAGAGCGTACCTGGAATTTTTCACCCCGGTTCATCTGTGTTGATCGAAATTCAGGAGAATCTATAAAGGCACAGGGGTAAATATTATGCAGAAAATGCCCTCGATAAGATACCTTCATTCTGGAAATAAAAATGTATGAAACAACATTTTAAAGACATGGAGGTTGATTAATTTAATCTAAATTGGGTTATGATTACTGACAGTGGTAATGCAGCAGGTAACAGGCAAAAATATGTTAAACTTTTGGAATTTCAGCCCCAGAGCTAACTTGTTTTCTGCCTAGACCTCCACCAATTCCAAGCAGAAAAGGCTGCCAGCCAATTTGAATCGCCAAATGTGGTGTGTATCCCCAGAACATTGCTACTCAAAATGAAAAAGGTCTGCAGGATTATGCTATACAGCCAGACCAGAATCAGGCTTCCTTTAGATAACTAGCTTTGCAGTAATGAGCAGCTAATGACTTCAAAGAAAAACGATGAAACCTGGCGTCACTGTTGTCATCAACAGAAACTGGTTAAAATATTGGCCAGAACTTAGCAAGAGCTTCAAGATTACAGCCTGGCCATGGGCATTTATTTTACCCTTTCTCACCTGGGCCCTGTCAGCCTCTGGGCAGTGCACCTGCCCCTCTCTGCTTGCACGTACATGTGCAATGAATCAGTTCCAACAGGCCTGCTTTAAAGTCTGCTGGAGGGATATTTTTTCTTTACCTCATGCACAACATTTTTTAACCTTAAAACCTGCGAATACACTGAGAAGAAAACCTAGATATCTCAGACTCACACAAATCTCTTGCTTGTTTTGGAAGACACTGCCTTTGGTCTTATGCAAATCTAATTCCCATTAAAATCCATGCAGTTGCACGCACAAGTGGAGGCATAACATGCTCCCACTAAGAGACATCCCTGTCATTTGAAAACTGTGTCACAAAATAGTCTGTGACTATAGACTATTTGGCTATAGACCGTAACATGCTACAAACATCATCACTTAAAAAGCTAACAAAAACCCCATCAAATTCCTAATCTATTCAACCATCACACAGAGCACAGGACCATCTCCAAGTTTTACAGAACCTACTTCCCCTTCAGCAGGATGCTTAGCCTATCATCAACTGATGTTTTATCTTCTGCAGCGTAGGCTTGACCTGTCTTTAAACTCTGAATGTTGCAGAATTGTCCAGTTAGTCTTTGGAAGAGCTCTGGAGGCACATGGAGAGGTTCAAACATTCTCTTGTAGAGGCTGCTAAGCTCCTTCTCGATCTTGATCTAGAATGCAAAAACAAAAGACATCAATAAACACAGAAGCATTAGTTAAAAGAGATTAAGACTGCACACATGCTTTAGTTGCTACTTTTGAGGACCATCTTTGTCTTTGTTATGTTTCGGTGACGAAAGAAGCAGTAAATGTGTGACACCTATTCACAAACACTGCCTGTGAGAGTGTGACCAAAACCTTATCTAAAATTAGCCGGGCTGGCACACTGGTGCTTTAGGATGGTACTCCATTCCAGTGGAAGTTAAATCAGACACAAGGAGTCTTCTGAGACTTCTGTTGCTGTAACAATGAATAGGACTTGGGCCAGATTTACACAGGAAAAAAGATGAGGTTACCTGCATTTTTCACATCATATGGACATCTCTCTCTACCCATCTCTCAGGCTCTCCTGGGAGCCCCTTTCATCCCTGAGCTTCTTGGCTTACTTGCAGTAGAAAAGCAGTACTATGAGTCTTGAAAAACAAATGCATCATATTGAAAACCACGTGTGATGAGGGAAGGAAAAAAAAAAATCCACTGCCAGCTGAACAGCCCACATCTAGGAGCCCACCCAAACTCAGGCAGTGGCAATGAAGGAAAGGAAGTTGGCTGAAATCCCAAGCCTGGAAGTCTTTCCTGAATGAAGGTATCAGGGAATGAGACAGTGTCCCAGCCTCCCCAAAAGCAGAGGCAGCCTGAACAAAGCCTGCATATTTGCTGGGGAGAAAACAAATTAAAACTGTAAGCATCAGATAACAAAAAGATAAAATATACATAGAACAGAAAAGAAGGAAAAGCAACCAAGAAAAAAGGCAGAAAGAGGAGGAGTCGCCACTTCAACAATGAGAATATTCCAAGTTTATACAATTTTCTAGATTTATATTTCAATATAAAAAACAGGGAAGGAGAGAAGGTGGTAGCACAGGAGTCACCTTTCAGATGATGGTTGGCAACAGTGGGAATCAAGAAACTTCTGATTACCTTGTAGCTGGAGGAGCTGGGGAATCCAGAATGACCACGGGAGGCCCCAGGCTGTCTGAGAACCACGAGGGCTTCAAACTGTCACTATTCCCAGCCCAGGAGAGCATTTTAGAGTGAAAATTTAGTCTTTAGCACCTAAGAGAGGTACGCATTCCACATTAAAAAAATCTTCCCTGAGCTGTTTTCAGTAGAATTACATGTGTGTGTGAAAGAGTAAACCAGGCAAAACAAAAAGTTTTGGGAAACTTGAGAAAGTTGCCTTCTTACATTTGAAATTTAGTTAAATATAGAACAAATTGAGCCGATGCAGAAACTTCCTAGTTTATGGAACCATGTTCGGAGTATTTCACAAACCGCCTCAATCACTGATGTGATCCATCCCACATTTGGGCCACTGACCACCACAGGAACAACCCTGGAAGTGGCAATCCCATGGGCAGAGATGGCAGGTTAATAAATAGTATGCAGTTTGGTTTTAAATTGCTAAACAGGACTGCTAAGGCTGCTTATGTGACCTTGCTATTACCACTTCAAGACTTCTCAGCATTTTTATTTCCATAAAAGCTCAGCAAAAGGTTAGCCCAAACCTGCAGACTTCATTTTTCACCCAGACAGCCTCAAACCTTGAAAAGTGAAAGCAAGTTTATAAACGATGAGGATTTTTATGCAGACTCCATGTAAACCACACATCAATACCTGTTTCCAAGGGCTTAATGTAAAAAATTCTCATAAGAGTGCTCCTGAGAACTTTTTCATCATTAAACACAACCAAACTTATTGTGAACTTTGTATATAGTACCTGTGTACTTACCACCCATAACTGTATTAAAGCAGTTAGTTTGATTTTTTGTTCCATCCATCCATAAACTTCAATCAAATGTGAATTACTGCCTTCTCAAAAGATTTAAATGCCTATTTCATTACTCTGTCAACATTTTGTTACGTGTCTCCCTCCTATAAATTAATCTCTACCCCAGAAATGCTATCAGGACCGAGGAGGGCTAGAATATAAATGTTCAGACAAGATTAACAATAGTCATTGAATCACAGAATGGTTGAAGTTAGAAAAGACCTCTGGACGTCATCTTGTCCAACCTCCCTGATCAAGCAGGGTAACCTACAGCAACATTGCCCAGAACGGTGTCCAGATGGTTTTTTAATATTGCCAAGGATGGAGACTCCACAACCTCTCAGGGCAACCTGTGCCAATGCTTGGTCACCCTCACAGTAAAAAGTGTTTCCTGATGTTCAGAGCCTGCTGTGCTTCAGTTTGTGCCCATTGCCCCTGGTCCTGGCACTGGGCACCACCGAAAAAAGCTTGGCTCCATCCTCTTTGCACCCTCCCTTCAGGTATTTATCTACATTAACAAGATCTCCCCTGAGCCTCCTCTCCTCCAGCCTGAACAGTCCCAGCTCTCTCAGCCTTTCCTCATATGAGAGATGCTCCAGTCCCCAAATCATCTTTGTGGCCCTTTGTTGGGATCTCTCCAGTATGTCCCTGTCTCTGTTGTACTAGGGAGCCCAGAATTGGACCCAGCACACCACCTGCACCTTACCAGTGCTGAGTAAAGCGGAAGGATCAGCCCATCCTGACCGGCTGACAATGCTCTTCCTAACTGCAGCCCAGGATTCTGTTGCCCCTCTCTGATGCAAGGGCCTATTGATGGCTCATGTTCAACCTGGTGTCCACCAGGACCCCCAGGTCCTTTTCTGCAAAGATTCTTTCCCAGCTGGACAGTTGGCCCTCAGCATATATTGGAGGATGGAGTTGTTCCTCCCCAGGTGCAGGACTTTGCACTTCTTGTTGAACTTCATGTGGTTCCTGTTGGCCCATTTCTCCAGCCTGCCCATGTCCCTGCAGTTGGCTACCCAACCTTCTGGTCTATCAGCCACTCCTCCCAGTTTTGTGTCATCAGGGTACACTTTGCCTCATCGTCCAGATCATTAATGAAGATATCACACAGGACTGGGCCCAGTATTGACACCCAGGTTACACCACTAGAGTACACACCATACGCTAGTTTAGTGTGCCCAGTACGCATCTCCAAAAAGACGTCATACCCTGATTACTGCCCTCAGCCCAGCTCTTTAGCCAGTTTTCAATCAATTTCACTGTCTCCTCATCCAGCCCCTATCCCAACAGTTTCTCTATGAGTTGTTCATGGAAGACAGTGTCAAAAGCCTTACTAAAGGTAATGTAGAAAATATCCACTGCTCTCTCCTCATCTACTCAGCCAATCATTTCATAGTAGAACATGATCAGGTTGGTTAAACATGGCTTTCCCTTGGTGCATCCATGCTGACTGCTTCCGATCACCTTCTTGTCCTTCACATGCCTGGAAATGGTTGCCAGGATTAGCTATTCTATCACCTTCTCAGGGATCAAGGTGAGGCTGACTAGCCTGCAGTTCCCTGGGTCCTACTTCTTGCCCTTTCTGAAGAAAGCAGTGGCAGCTGCTTTCCTCCAGTCCTCGGGCACTTCTCCCAGTCAACACAATTTTTCAAAGATTATCAAAAGTGGCCTTGTGGTGACACCAGCCAGGTCCCTTAGCATTCGTGGGTGCATGCCATCAGGGCTCATGGACTTACATACACCCAGTATGTCACTTGACCTCAAGTTACACTGGTTTCACACTGAATCAATTACCAATTACATTTTCCACCGGTGACTACATTTATATGAAACTGAGGTTTCAAATTTCCTCTATGTTCTTTATGCCAAGTCTTTAACACTTCAAAGGATACCTACATAGACAAAATAAAGGTTAAATTTAAACAAAACAAGTATTTAAGCTAGCATGAGAAGATGCATCAGTGATTGCCCTGAACCCTTTGATTTCAGAATACATTCCACATACCTGTGAAGTTAGATGACAATTTGTTTTGCCATCAGGTTCTCCCTCATTTTTAATAGCCATACCAATTTAATTTGCACCTCTTTCTACTCATGACCATTGCAACCCAAAGAAAGATTAATTCCTTTCTCAGATGAACATACAAGTAGCTCCCAAGACTCCTTACATAACAGCACATACAGACATGAGGACAGGATTTGACCCTGGAGTGCTAATGCAATCCCTTAACTAGCACATAATTCAGGTTTCATGATCTTCCTCAAATGTACCATACTTAAAAGGGAGAGCAAGCATAACTACTTTCTTAAAGATTGATCAGGTTGGACACCGTAGATTATTTTAAACAGTCTCCCTCGTAACAGACTATTCACCCTTCACGAGCGCAGCTGACTGCTGCTCCAGTCATGCTTGTGGGCAATATTCCAGATGAGCCATACGGGTAGGTGTAATGTTTTGTTCAGCAGTGGTTGAAATATTCTGGGATGCTGCCAGAGCTCCGAGTCAGAGCTCTGTAAAGATACCGATTAGACTCTCTGAGTTTCCACTCAGACTGAAAAAGTCAAATCTGTAAAACTCCAAGAAGTCAAAACCACAGAAATAATCATCTGGTCAGAAAAGAAACTCACTGCTAGTTTGCACACTCCATTTAATAAAATATGCCCAACTGAATATATGAATTATTCATTTTTAATATGACTAACTTGTAATTATTCTTCCATTTGTTCCTTTCCTTAAAAATGTCATTTGTGAAGATGACTAAATAGAATAGATTTTGAGATGGGCAATACAAGATTTGCAGACAGAAAATCTCATTCAAAATTAGTCCTCAAGATTATATTTTTTGCATTCTCTAGCTTTCTATAGGAAAAGCACTTAAAAACATCCTTCAAGTTCATAATAAACACAATGTGTAAGACAACGTGTAACTACCAGGCAGTACTTCAAGTAAGCTTGCTGATAAAGCAGTCTGTAACAAAGAGGTTCATATATTGTTTGGGCTATTACCCTGATTCCATATAATTTCAACTATTGTGTAAATTACATTAATTTCCTACATATTTAGAGCCCGGTCTTCAGAGAAGCAGAGTATCCACAGTCCCCAGAACAGAGCTGTGGTTGTAGTAACACAATTCTGAAAGCCAGACTCCAGTTCTCCACTGTGTTACAGTTTAGATTACCATGCCATGAAGCAATCTGAATTTTTTTTTCCTCATACTGCTAGAGCGCAGCAATGAAGTGCATCTCACCTAACTATGGCTATATAAAACTAGGTTAGCAGTTTATAACAGTTGTGTGGGCTTGTTCTCTAGCCAGTGGAGAGGGATGTCACTATCACATCTCAAACAGACAACCAGCTTAAACTAGATGTTTAACGTGGAGGTGGATGGAATGAGACAAGATGATTCCAATTTCTATTTCAGAAGGCAAATCTACTGTTGCAGAAGAGACCACAAATAATTATTGGTACTCTTTGAAAATGCTCTTAATTGTTAGACTCCAATAGTACATGCTTCCTCTCAGAGGCCTTTCATTTCTGGGACTGCCCATGTCCTGAACAATGCAGTATTTCAGGACAAGTATGAGAATGTGACTGAGGCTACCTAAGAAAACAGACAATGCCTATGTAGAGCACTTCCCAGTTGAAAGGATTTGATATTATTCCTACACTTCACTATGTCTATTTCCCACACGTTTCTGTCTTTAGAAAGCTGTTCAATATTGCAGAAGACAAAGAAAAAAAACCAAAAGAAAGATTCAGTAAAGGCATCCTGTGGTGGTGGTTTCATGATTTTACTTTGTTATCTATCCAAAATTATAGATACTGCAGAGATGTAGTTGTTGATTTTTAGACTCAATAGAAATGACGTTTGGTTTCAGGTCGCTCTTCAGGTAGTAACTCCAGTCTCACCAGAAGGAGCATCTAGGAAGCCTTCACATGGAAGACTCTTGCTGCAAGCTCCCTTGTTCCATCCAAGATCTGGAGCTGGCAGTGTTGATCCAAACAAAGTTCCGTAAACTTTACCACCACAAAAACATTTTGAAAGAGGAGTGTGCACAACTACAAAGGTCAGGGTTAAATGACTATGATAGATGTGCCAGAGAGGTTTCACATGACCAAACAAGAAAGATGAAACACTCAACCATGTCAACTCTATTGTACATGGAATTGGTGGAAGACCCTATTTTGATCATAGTGGGATGCACAGAGTTAGCACATGTATTCAGGAAACTTACGTTAAATGCAGCTGACTTCAACTACTTATTATCTGTCATCCATTAACACAATTGTAAGTACTCTCACTGTCCATGACAGACTTTTCATTAGATCTTTCCAATGCTTTATTTTTAGTTCGATAAATTTTCCTCATCCTCCCCTATAGAACAATGCTATGTTTTGCCACAGACAGAGAGAAAAAGCTACAGTCCAGAAATTCATACAGGGACAAAGGTGAAATGAGTAGTTTTACATTCACTGTAATCTGGTATAAACATTACCTTGAAGCTAAGCACAAATCCTAGGCTGTGATCAGATACAGTGATGGGAGTCATGCAGAGAACTAGACAGATTAGACTATAAAAAATAAATAAATCCAAAAACCACCATCACAAAGACTACTTAAACGCTGCTGGATTCAAGCACAAACCCAATACCTTGGCTAGGAAAGTCCCCTAATGTTGTTGTATCCAACTTAGGACACAGTCAAGCATGAACACATGCTTGTGCGGCCTATGTGTGGCAGGACGCACTTAGGCGAATGCCAGACCCATTAGCTTGCCTCCCAGTAGGTACCTAGCTGTTCAAGTGTTCCTTCAAACTTCCAGCATTAAATCAAAGAGCACAGTGTCTCAGGTATCAGTAGCTGGAACACAGGCCTTGCAGTTTACAGGTTCAGGTGAAATTACAGCCCCCTCAGAGGCACTGGTCTCCTCTGGTTTCATTCAGGAGCCAGAGAAGCAGCAGTGTGGCTGCCTGAACAGTTTCCACACCATGGATCAAGCTGGTTGCAAACAACTGTTTGGTGTTCTTGCCAGGACATGGGAAGTATTTAGAGTATATAGACTCTAACAAGAGCCAGATATGAAACTACTTTTTCACTGGACTCACCTAAAACCGGATGCTTCTTCTGTATCACAGTCCCACCCAAAGAACCAGCTCTTATGCAATTCAATTATTAATCACTCTTAGAAGTTCTGCCCAAATTGTGTGCCTTGAATACAAATTCTAAAGGAAAAAAGTTAATTAGCTTGTACTAAGTTTCCTTTCAGGTCTTTCTGAAAAAGAAATCTGTCTCATTTCATTGTCTGACAGTGAGCCGAAAACTAAAACCGAAAAGGAACTAGTGTTAAGATGTGCAGTGGGTGTTTTTTTAAAAAAAAAAACAAAACACCCCACCAATTTAAAATTATTTAATACATTGTCTTACACCAATTAAAATAGTATAATATTTCATGTAATTTTCATGTAATTGTCAAATACTGATTTCTTAAACTTAATGGAAATAAAACTATTGAAATTACTTTAAGTCTTAATATACAAAGAAACACCACTGCATGGCTAATCTATCAGAACTAATTCTTGGCTAAGCTTTAAGTTGTAAAGGTCACGTAGCCCTGCAGATGGCAACTTTTGGGTGAATCTGTGCTCCATACTGGAGCAACACTGCTGTAGGTAGGACCCTTCCTTTGTTAACACATGTAAGTGGATGTACTCAATTTATCAACTTGTTGTAGACAGATGCAATTTAACATCTAGCCACTTTTTATATGCTGTGGTTGCCTATTGGAGTTTGTTCTGCAGTTGGTTTTAGCCATACTGTTAAAGATTTCCGCCTTTCTATCATCTCTCACTTGATCTCATTTCCCTTAACTCCTCTTCAAACGCTTGGTCTGGCTTTACTTAAGTTGAAATCCTCAATTTGCACAGCGTTTTAGATGTCCAAATCCTATTTTCCTACATTTCCTCTAACTTTCTCTGCCTAGAATTCTAGTTTATTCTGCATAAGAATAGCTGTGGGTTTGCACCACGTGTATGGTGCAGTGTCCGTGGGAGTGCCGAGTATCTCAATTCCGCTGTGGTCCCAGAGCCAGTGAGGAGGTGTAGAGAAATGGAGAGCAAAGTTAAAGGCAGGTCCTCCAGTCCTTCCTCTCTTAGAGGTAATTTTCTACCAACTTTAGCGACTGACAGGTTGTTAGTCAACTTTCATGGCCTGACATAATTCTTCCTCTTAAACCCACCTATAGAGTACTTCATCCACTTCTATTACTGTAGTATCCAAATGCTTACAAATAATTCTGCTCACAAATTTACTAAATTCAATGAAAATAGCTGTCACTTCAATATGATGAAGTCTATATTATAATGCACAAAAAACCCCCAGTATATACTAGCATAGCTTTTAGTATACACTAGCATAGCTTTTAGTATACAGCTGTAGTCACAGAACAAAATGTTTTTCTTTCTTCATTCAGTATTGCTTTACACATTGTAAGGGGACTTTTTTTTTTTTTAACTCAGCCACAGACCAGTGTGCCTTCCTCCCAAGGTGCTCCTTCACTCTCCAATAACCTCCTTTTGTTTAGAATTTTGGAAAGGGTTGGATGGGTATGAACCCAAGGACCATCACCCATGTTCTAAGAACACATACCAGAACTCACTTTTAAAAATACAGACAAGTTTTAAGGCTTGGTTTTCTAGGGAAATGAGTTTACACCAGCTGTGCACTCCTGCCTTTTGCAATAATTTCTGACTCCGTTAGCCAGTTCTTGTCCCATTGACAAAGAACTAGATGCCTCACGATGACATTAAAAGGCTAAGTTGGTGGGTGGGTTAAAGGGAAGCAGAACATGCTCACTTGGTGGCTTTACTGAGGGCAAAGAACATAGCATGAGCTCACCCATATTAAAGGCCAGATATCCCGTGCAGGTACTCTTAACTGCAGACACAAACACGTAGAGTCTAGCTTCCCTGGCTCTACATTATCGCAACTGTTATTTTGTGTGATGCATTGGGCAGCATGGCCATGGCTGACTAGCAGCAATACAGTTTCACCATGCTGCTGTATCTTGATGATGACACACAAATGGATTGAATAGTCTAAAATAATAGCATTAGCAACAGAAACTAGAGAGGAACTTACTCTTTAACTAGGAGAATTACTCCCAGAGTAATTTAAATGACTAGAAATATTTACTACGCATTTATAAATGCCTAGTAGAAGATCAGTTTAGCTAGTTTTAAGCTATCTTCTAGGCAAGAAAGAAGTCAAGCTTTACGCTGCCTTGCCAGGAAAGGAGGAGGTTGCTAGTTTTCTAGCTGCTTTCTTGCACATGCTGCACTGACTTGGTGAAGAGTTTATTTCAGCTAGTTGGGTGGGGTTTTTTTGTACCAGCTGTTACACACTTCCAGAATGCATCTGATTTTGGGCAAAGGCAGTTATTCTGCTGATGTAACCCCATATATATTCCTGTAATCTTCACATCATGAATATATCTGCCTTAGCTTTTGGAGACTATGGAACATAATACTATCATTTTGAACACTTAGCACTTCATCAATATTCTATTGGCACATAATAGAAACTATTACATTAAAGATTATCTAGTTTTGATGCGCGTATACCAACAGAAGGCTGGGTTGCTAGTTTGCAGAAACAGAATATATTTCTGGATGAATACTACTAACAAAATAAACTAACTTTCTATTGGATACACATTTAGCTGAAGGCAGGGCAAAGAATCCTGTATTTTTGGTATACATTTAAAATATATTTGTACAGTGCATTTGAAGAAAGTTTTCCCAATGCAACAAAAGGAGTTGTAAAATTCCCAGACATGACCTTCAAAATCCAATGAATGCACTAAACGGGATAGAAGAAAGGATTATTTTACTTAATACTACTTTCCCACACCTTACTCAATTTTGCTGCTTATCTCCAAGTCCCATAGTTGTTCAAAAAGGGTAGTAGCATCTCACTTACCTTTCATTTGCATTTAAGAGGAATGTGGCAGTGCAAAACATATGGGCAAAAGCACTTGTGGGCAAAGCAAAGGCTGTGAAGATCATCTATAAACAGACATCAGCATTTGTTTCTGTGTTGAAATAACAGTCTGTCTGGTCACTTTCCCACCACAGACGATGCTCAAGACTTAAAAGTGAGGTAGGAAAGTTTGATCCCTCCCAGACTACTAATTTTAAAAAATTACTGTCCTGGAATGCTCAATTTTAAGTATCTTGGTAGAATTTTATTTCAGGAGACATGTATGTATCGACACTAGTGGGTGGGAGGGAGGGAAAATATGGAAAAAGAAACCACACAATCCCCAGACTACCATTTCTGGTGTCTCTGCAAAGAAACTATGTATTCCTGTCCTTACCATCAAAACCAAAACACAAGAGCCAAAACCAGCCAACAGTAACTTCTAAAGTCAAATAATTTTTCAAGAATATGGATTTCAGAGAAAAAATTATGTACTGCATCAGATCATACTTATAGTCTAGATCCTTCCTGAAGTAGTTAACTGGCTTGGTCCAAAATGACTGCTGCATAATTCATTGGTTTGTCCAGCAAACACAGGCTAAACTTTCCTTTTCTTGCATCTTACTAGACTGCTTGTGCAATTTAGCTGTTATACATACCGGTCTTCTCTTATACACTAGGTATATGAAATGTAAAAGGTTGACGACCAAAAACACAGAATTCCAGATCATTATGTCCAAGGCACAACGGTAGAGTGTAGCCCAAATGATGAACAATACACATCCTGTAAAAATAAGAATAATAAAAAAGTTAAATTTCACTGAAAAATAAATCCATTCATAGAATCATTAAGGTTGGAAAAGACCTCTAGGATCATCAAGTCCAACTGTCAAACGAGCACTACCATGCTTGCTAAACCATGCCCTGAAGTGCCACATCTACAGGTCTTTTAAGTACCCCTCCAGGGATGGTGACTGTACCACCTCTCTGGGCAGCCTGTTCCAATGCCTGACCACTCTTTCAGTAAATAAATTTTTGCTAATATTTGATCTAAACCTCCTCTGATGCAGCTCAAAGCCATTTCCACTCATTCTCTTGCTAGTAACTTGGGAGAAGAGACCAACACCCACCTCACTAAAACCTCCTTTCAGGTACCATCAAGAATGTATCCACTGGGTATAATTGCACTGAAAACCAGTATCTTCTATAACGTTTCCTACAGTTAAGACTCTGTGGATCAATGCATGCACTGGTAGCATGAACTAATCACTGCAATGCTATGAACAGGCACTGACAGCAGGTCAACAGCATACTGCAGTCCTATTGCACAGGACTGCAATACTGGAGTGACAATAATTCAGATCAGGAATGGGGAAAGAAGAAAGGTGCAGCCCACAATGGTCTGTTACTAAAATGAAGTAGAAATGGAACAGGGAAAACTGTCTCAAGTACACACACAAAAAAAGAAAAAATTAAGCAGCTCACAAAACTTCATTACTAGTATTGCATTAATTAGACAAAGACAACCCTAGAAATTAATGCTTGTTCATATCAGTAACATTCATACCTAACTAGTGAGCAGTAGGTGCATAAAACCCTCTTAAAGTCATACGCAGATACTTTTTAAAATTTAAAGGAAGTATCACTGCTACATTTTGACAAGGTCACAGCAAGAACCCGAAATTCTCTTCTATGACATCAAAGAGAAAATTTCAAGCGCTTACCCTTTTTTTAGTTGCTTTACTTTGAATAAAGACAATTGCTTTAAAAGATAAAGTATGCTGGATGATTAGGGATTCTATTTTTAGTCTACAAAGACAATCCTTATCAAATGATAGATTATGCACCAGTGAGTCTCTCCCAGATAACTGTGAGCCTACCATACAAAAGAGCGAGCTGTAGAGGTGACATATTTTCCCTTAAGTTTCATGCAAATACAACAAGGAGAAGATGCCAAATTAGCATCCCTTACCCCTATCTCCCTGAGGATGATGCTGAACTCATGAACTCAGTATTATCTATTCTATCTGGGTTGTTGACTGGCCAGGCAGCACTTATATATTGATCAGAAAAATCAAAACGTGGTGACTCTTGATCAGCTGGTTAATTAGACTACAAGGGATGACAGGATACAACGTCTGGAGGTATTGAAGTGGAGCAATATCACAGAGCAGCACAGAGGTGGGGCAGGGTCATCAAAGCAAAGGGGACAGATCACTTGGAACCAGGCTTCATTACTTATGCTGCCCACAGAGTAAATCTGCTTCCCGCTGCCACCTCAGCTTGCAGTACTCTGATTCCATATCTGCTCAAACTGCAACAAGACCTACAGACCAAAGAGGCAAGCTTAGCAAGAGCAGAGCTCCCATTGCTTTTAAAGCAAGAACTACACAGACTAAAGGTCTTGCAATGCTCAGACCCTTGGTCATTGGTGCAGTCTGTTTTAATAAGTTATCCTATAATAGATACAAAAAAAGGCAAGTTAATTGTAAATTCAACCATAGAAGTTCTATCATAAAATTGACCTGCACTATTATACGAATAAGCATTCTCAATTGAAAATACTCCAGCATGCTCTGCGTTGTGATACACTCAGGTTTATCTTTCTTACACTGAAATGACTCACCACTCCTTCTCCTTTGATCACAAAGGCCTTGCCCCACACAAAGGACAGGGGCTTTGAAATAGCTGTGGGACTGCAAGTGTTCCAAATGAAACCACACTTGCTCAGTCTCAGGTATGCCCAATTTAGTTTTTCCTCTGAAGTAAAATTTTGGTGTTGCAAGATGCCTACCTACAATGGTTGAGGAAATATGACTGACTTCAGAAGAACACAGATTGCACTCCGTATCGAAAGCCTGTGTTTCTAAATTGGCAATGAAAATAATGCTGGTGACCTGCAAGTGCCATGTTTCTGATCCCACATTTAAAGACATGTGGGCCAACACCAAGCTTCTCAAGGAAAACCTCAGCTACTGCAGACATACTAAGCCAGCGCACTGGCCAATACACAGTCCCAGTACTTACCTGAAACCTAAAATTAAGGTCTTAAGGATCCATAGACTTAACTATGATTTTGAATTGAATAAATTTTAAGCAGCCAGTAAATGGAGTCCACTTGTTTTCAAGTTGACATCTTCATAGGTTTGAATGTTACACTTCTAGGAAATTTGTAAATTACATTTCTGGGATGTTTTAAGAGCCTAGGCACATATAACCTTTCTAGAAAAGGTATGTTAGGATCAGAGCAGATCCTAACTTACACCAAAACCACCTGCAGCAGCCATTAATATGGGCTGTAATTTCACCGTAAGGTGAAGGGACCAGCTCCATAATGGTCACGAACTGCTACTTCTGTCACAGGAAGATTGCAAATCTCTCCAGAATAATTCTCCTACCTATGGTGAGCAGGGCTCGCAGAAAAATCATATGAAGGTTCAGAGTGGTTGGAATGACCAGTCCAGCTGCAAAGCAAATATTTGCCACGTGGAAAACAAGATGATGAATCTCTTTCCAGTTTTCACATGCAGTCTCATTGAGAGGCACAAGGGTGGCATTTTTTAAGTCTGGAATAAAACCTAGCGGAGTAACAGTGACCAGGCTCATTGCTGGAGTATTCATCTTGGAGACTCCTACAATGAGAGAGAGGGGAGGGGGAGAAAAATAAAATCACCATACATTGAACTGAAATATATTAGACATACACATGAATTTTAGAGTTATTGTCTCTCTTCCCATGATATATTTTCTGTTATCATTCCCCCGGTGGGGGGTGGAGGGGAATACAACTACAAATGCTTTAAAGGGGTAAGCTAGATCTTCAGTTCAGTAATGCTTTACTGTCTCTTTCACTGAAGTGCTAGGCTCAAAGAATGGTACATTTCAAAATTTGGACCAAACGCACATAAGCAACACTGCTTGGACCCTAGCTATTATGACTGTCCTTGAGCAGTACAACATAGTACGTATTCTTCCTAGTCCTACACAAATTTAAATAAATCACATTTTGGTCTACCATTTATTGAATGGGTCCACAATATTAGGCAAAGTAAAATATTTGAGACACCTTAACAACCTGGATGAGAACTGGGAAACAAAAAAGAAAAAAAGAAAAAATGCTTAGGTAGTATAAGTCGCCTTTATAGCATACAAAGCTGTTCTTCTAAATAAGGAAGGGAAGGTCTTAAAGGAGGAACATGTGCTGCTTTGTTGATTAAAAAAAGCCAACAAACCATATCAAAAATTAAAACCAAAGACAGTCAACTTCTGACTTTCTTGTAGTGCTTGCAGGATCATTTGGAGGTCTCCTAAGCTACATATCATCTTGCACACTTTAACCAGAGTAGGCAAAATACCGAAACCACTTTTGAGAACAGTAAATAAAAACTAGGGTTTCTCCTCCTAGTTTATCAGGTGCTACCAAATCAGAAAGGGAGATGCCCAGGCTGCTAAGTTATGACAAGGTTGCCAGTCTTGCCGGGAAATCACTTGGTCTACCTAGTATGAGCAAGCTTGAAAGACCTTTGGTTGTCTGTGGAACTCCTGGAGAAAAACAAAACAGTTAAAAAAGCTCATTTCTAATCTAAGAATACATAGGGTTTTTTTGCTGTTGTAATAATAAGTCTCGCATGTTTTTCTTTCACACCAACTAAAAGAAAAAAAAAAGATATCTGTGAGCAAATATCTTCCTAATACAAAGTAAAAAAAATCCTATTAAAAATAAACTACAACAAGAAACTGTAAGATTTCAGGACACTACCTTTGAAATCTTAAACGCTGCTCTCTAGGAAACTGCAGTCAGTGTTACAAGCACTTCAGAACGTCTTCTCAACCCAGAGCAGCTCCCAGCTGGAAGAACACAACTGTTCTTTGACAGGCTGTCAGAAACACGGAAGAAGCCTGCTTCCAGCAAGGCACGTATGGTCCCCCACTGCTGCAGCAGTAGAAATTATATGGAGCTCTGCTTGAGTCTTGTTAATGAAATACATACGTGTATCACTGAGCAAACAGGCTCTGTAACATACAACATGGTGGGATTTGCATTCAGGTAAATTCTGTAGAGTCAGTGCACGTCCCTGCGTGCTTCCTAACTGTCATGTAATTCATCTGCTCAGCAGATGATTTTGAGTCGTGGTTAATACACTCAATATTTCCTGCAGACTGGAATACACTCAGCATCTCTCTGTTACTTGAGAATGCTTCTTGGACTGTGAAGTAATTTTGAGTTGCTTCATCCATTCTTTTTATTATTTTCCCCCAATCAACTTGTGTACAAGGCACAAGCAAGCTGGACAATTTCTGAAATTAATCAGCCTTTTAAACCCCTTTTTAAAGTAGTGGGAAGAAAGAAATTGGACAGAAAACTTCATCCCTCTGATAGTTCCTCTCTGATGCCCAGAGCCTGTCACAGCCAAGGCACGCTACGGAACACGCAGAGGCATCTTGCAGGATCAAACACTAGCACAGCCATAGTGCTATCTAAATCTGGATAGAAATGATTTTCCAATTAAAAAATTTATTGAATTCTTACCAAAAATACATAATTGACTGATTTTTTTTAAAAGCTCACTTACCTCTTTTCATTACTACATTAGTTAGCCACAAAGGTTAATTAAAATGTGTTTTCTTGGCATAAACAAATTCTGCACTAAATTGTTACCAAAAATCTTGGTGCCCAAACAAATTCGTGGTCCAGGTATCATATAGGCACCATCCAAACACACTGCTATTTTCTTTCAGGTCTTTCGTATGACTTTAGCGACAGAGCCATGAGAGCAGTTAGTTCCACTGTCCCGACAAAGCTGCTCACAGACAGAGCAAAAGCACAAGCCCGTACCAGGCTGCAAGACTGGCATTTTAACGTGCTCATAAACAGAAGGTAATTGCTAACTGGATAAATGTGTGTGTGCTCATCTCACATCTCAACAGCATGCTCCTGCTGTTTTCAAACAGTATAAACTCCCTACACTGGCACAGCAGGATCAAGATCTTTTGCAAAAAGTTATCAGCCAATTTTCTATCTATGTTCAGTCTTCCACTGCCTAGTCATCTGCCAATAAAAGCACCACTTAACATGCCAGCAGAACGAGTAAAGGCAACTGAATTCACATAGATATTCAGAACCAGACATAAGTCCATCAACTCATCTCACGATCAAAGAAACTTCAGCTGCATCTGATTACGAATTGACAAGGCTTTCCAGATGCTTGATTTTTTTAATAGCCAGATTTAGTACTGCATCACGGGGAGAACAGAGGCTACCTTACTCTTGAAGACTTGGCTGTAACGCATCACAAGTTTGAAGGCTGGACACCCAGCGATCCAAATCAACTATACAACATGTGACAACCTCACTCTCCTCACAACCCGGCCAAAACACTGCTCCATTTGTCAGCCACAGACACTGATGCCTCAACCCACCAGCCATAAACTGTCATAATGGGAAGATGTTTTTCCAACAAGTGTTGACCAAGTCATTTAAAGCCTTTGACAATAAGGAGTCCGCAGTTGTAACAACTGGATGTTCAATGCTTTCAAAAATCTGGGCCACCTACTTAGTTGCCTAAATTAGAGCCTAGCAATCTAAATCTAGCCATCTCCATTTTTTATAAGCTTTGTCTTTAATATGCAGAAGTCTTTATATGATGACATTTGAACTTATCTTACTACTCACAAGTAAACACCGCAGCACCCCTAACGTCCTGGAAAACAGTGGAAAGCTGCTGAACTTCTCTGTCAAGATGGTATTTTAAAGCTGGCAGAAATAGATTGATGCTATCTGCAAAATGACGCAAGGGCAGATTGTGACACAGGCTCTGAAGGAGAGCTGCCTGTGAATTTCTACTAGAGAGGCTGTTCAAGCACCAACAAAACAGGCAGGCAGAGCTACAAGCTCTAACCCAAAACATCTGCCTGCAGGTAACACCAGACAAACAAATATTCAAAACAACACCTCTGCAATTTTTTGATCAACATCTACTCTTGTCAAATACTGAGAGATTAGCAAAAATATCTGCTGTTCAACAGATGAACAAGCAATTGTCATTTCCTACCTTCTGCTAACTCAGAGAGTCAAAAAATTAATGCTGGAAGTACAGAATCAGGCCTTTAGAACTTTATTTTAGGGTTGTGCACTAACGATTAATACAGTATAAGACTTCAAAGTCTCATGCTTAAGTCTTCATTAATACATGTCTTCATGTATTAATATCAGAAGTCAAAAATGCAACTAATATGGTTAAATAATTTTGGAAAAACTGGGGAAATAGTGTCAACTGAGGTGAAAGCTTTATGGGGTGTAGAACAAGTAATTAAAAGAACATTTTGAATATCCAGCAAAGTATTTTTTCCTTCATATAGATTTAGATTTACCAAACTAAGAGTTTGAAAAGGCAGCTGATTGAAAACTGAAGCCAATTTGTTGTCCAAACAGGGAAAAAAGAGCAAATATAAAAAAAACCACTCCACTCAGCGACACTTCAGTGTTAAGTCTATCAGAAACTAGTATAGTTAACAACAAAGCTTTTTTTTTTTTGTGCATGAATTTGATAGAGAGTTAAGGTAATAGATTATGGGTTTAGGTCTGAAAATACAAATTCTCAGAATGTAAAAGGAGGTGAGGCTACTCTAGGATTTTTTCTATGCTCAGAGCCTCTTTACACAAGAGGCCAAACTTCTGAAAGCCATTCCCAAAAGTATTTAGTCCCTAAATCTTCATACATAAAGATACCTTTAAAAAAAGAAAAAAGGGGGGTGGGGGAGGAGGTGTTATGGAACAACACTCAGAAGAAAATTTTAAAGCAGTTCTAGCAGGAGAAGGGGTCAGCCAAGCTGATACGGGACAGTGCAGAGTGTCCACGTTGTTGAGATTATTCGTATCCCACAGCTTAACTGTTCAATATTACTCAAACGAGCTTCTTAAAACATTGCATGAGTATGCCTGTAAAGTCCTACAATCTGTAAAGTTTTACAGTCCATCATTTATGTGGATGGATTTTGTGAATCTATCGGGGAAAAAAATGGAAAAAAAGCCCCAAGTTTTTTTTTAATTATACCTGCAGAACTTTAACTACTTTCCTATGGTCTTGTAGCACAAAAGCTGCACAGAGAATTTAAACAATCAATTTCTTTGCTTTTGTGAGCTGAAGACAAACTATTAGTGCTAGCGTAATTAAGTTAATTACAGTTTAAGTTACCAGCTTCCTTTTTATAAGGAAGCAGGACCGAATGGAAGAGTGGGTAAGAAAAGACGCATTTCAATATGCTCTTTGGGGAAAGTTTTCTTCCATTAAACGCATCATTAAGCTACAGAAATTTGTTGGTCTTACTCTACGCTTTATTCTAGAAAAAAAAAAAAATTAACAATATTTTCATTCTGCCTAGTTAACAAAAATACTCGTACCGTGAGAAACACCGCTCCGTGCGCCCAGCGTAACGGCGGCACGGCTGCGCCGCGGCAATGGGAGCTGGTTACCTGCACTGGAGCTCGCGCTCCCTTTCGGTTACACCGCGCCCAGGCGCGCGGCAGCGCGAGCTGCGGGACGCCACCCCCAGCCCTGCCTCGCGCCCGCGCCCCCGAAGCCTCAGGTCGGCTCGCGACGTGCGAGCACCAAACGCACCGCTTACACCAAAAACAAAAAAGAGAAAAAGGTAACGGAGCAACCGGCCCCTGCCCGCCCCGGGAGCCCCTTCCAGGGCAGCGCCCGTCGGCAGGAGGGCACCGGCGGAGCCCCCGGGCGACCGCCGAGGCTGTGCCCGGGGCGGCAGGACCCGCGCCCGCAGCGGGCCATTACGAAAACCCCCAAAGGGGAATGGAGAGCCCGGGGCGGGGGCCGCGCTGCCCCAGCCGCCGGCGGCAAGTCAAGGCAGGTCCGGCCCGAAGCCCGCAGCCCGCCGCCGCCCGCCGGGGACGGACACCAGCCGCCGCCGCCGCCCAGGTAAAGCCGCCCCTCCGGCCGCTCGCTCCCGCCGGCCTCCCCGCCCCGTTGCCGCCGGCGCCCGCGGCGCCCCTTACCTACCCCTGCCCGCGCCCTCACAAAAGTTTCCCGGACGGGACAGTGACAGACTCAGGCTGCCGCTCCCGGCCCCGCCGCGGCCACCCGGCCGCCGCTGTGACTAAAATAGGCAGAAGCCGGCGGGAGGCTGCGGGCGGCGCCAGCTCCGGGGCCGGCACCGAGCGGCCGCAGCGCGCAGGCGCCTCCCGCCGGCCCCGGGGGGCTGCGGGGCCGCGGGGGGGGGGGGGCGTGGGGGAGCGAGGAGCGGCCGCCAGGGGGCGGGCGGGGCGTGGGGCGAGAGCGGCGCGGGGGTGGGAGCCCTCCCAGTCCTCCCAGTCCTCCCAGTCCTCCCCGTCTGACGGCAGCATCGCCTCCGCTCCCTCCCAGTTTGGAGCCTGCGGGCGCTGAGCGGTGCTCGACTCAGGCATCTAAAGCGCGCGGGGCGCCTCACCCCGCAGAGGTGCCTCCCTTCCCTGCAGAGTGCACCCAGACCTTGGGCAACGTGCCTCGCTTTCGGGTGGTTAAAATTAGAAGAGCCGAATTCTCCCCTAAACGAGTGGCAAGCGGTATTTCCCCTACATGGTTAGTCAAGGAGCCACAACCGCCTTTATAAAACTGCTCTTCTCAGCTTGGCGCCTGCTGTGGTTGCTTTGTCACGAGCATCACGTTTAAGAAATGTCACTTAATTTGCTCGTGTGGCAGTTTGGCAGCTTCCAGAAATTATGTGATTCCAAAGCGGGACACTTGTGTCCCTGCGTGTGGGCAGATTGCTCTGCCGATGCCCCGTCTAGCCTCTCCTGCACCGCCAGTCTTGCAGGACGGGCAAAGTAGCCACCAAGCCTGCCTCCATCTCCGGGATGTTCAAGTGTATCATCCAGCGATGAAAGGCATTGCCAATACAACCTATGGGCGTCCCAGCCCAGCCCGAAACCTGCCTGTTAGTGGTATATGAGGACTGCAAAAGCAGAAAATCTCTTTCAATACATTCTGATGAGCTAGCTACAAAGTAAAGGGGTTTTTTTCAACATATGGTCAGCATCATACGTAAATATTTTTGGAAAGAAGAATACAGACTCCTGAATCATTTTTGAACTAACTGGTTATACGCATACACATCAACATCTCTCCCAGGAGGCTCCAGGTTTGTTATGTTGTTCTTGCCTTTGTATCTTGGAGAAGAGATCTGGACCTTTCCAGCAATGTATGCCATGTGAACAGGGTTTTTATGAATCCTGCTGCCTGGTATAAGACCTTATTTTCCAAAATACATTGTGAATTTATCATGAAGGACTCGATTTGGGACTGCGTTTCCTCTGACTGGCCATTCTTACGTATTCGCTCATTCCCAAGATACGCAGAGTAAGCGAGCTGGAAAAAGGGTAGGAAGAGTGAGTCAGGATAGCATGGCCACAGGAACGGTCATGAGAGATAACATCTAGCATGTGTTTGAGATTGATAATATTCAGCTATGCTTGCTGGAGCAAAGCCAAGTAGCTTCCAAAGCAGCACAAAGCAGCCTGTCAGGAGGGTTCCTCTTCAAATCTAGACAGACATGTAAGCATTTTCTAGCTTGTTACTGCATGTTATGCATTGGAGAAACACATTTTGCTGTACTAGCTGTGTCTTTTATGGAGTCTGCACTTGTCTCATTACCCTCCAGGTCTTCTCTGTTTTTGTGGGGAGCCTTGGTGATAAACAGTATCTGCTTAGTGCAGAAAATCCTAGTTAGGAAAGCTTGGCAATGAACTGATAATAGTTGCAGCCATGGGAAGGTGTAAAACTTCATCCTGATTGCAGCTGATCTCTTGGGATCTTGATATTTCAGTACATTCGTGATTAAATGTCATTTCCCCAGCGCAGTGGAGCGGTAAGAACCAAGGCTGCGTGGGTAATGTAGATGGTGCCATCTAGTACAGCTGTCAGCAGAAAGACAGACATGAGGGCGGATCTGAGAGCTGCCTGTCTCCTGGCCCTCCAGGAGGATCGTAAGCAGGTGAAGAGTGCAGGCATGGCTCTGACGGGCTCTAGTCTTGTGCTGTGGAGTGCATCCACACGTAGAAGAAAAACCTTCCTTTCTCTAATGGAGTGACTAGCATCAATTTTATATAGATAGTAGCACATAGTCCTGTGCAGATATTAATTGCCGTAATTTTACATAGCCTTTAGTTACATACATAATATTAGATAATATAGATAACATTATCTATAGTTATTATAGCTAACATAAACATTCTCTAAGTAGAATGTATTAAGTACAGTTTATTCTCTTAAACCAAGGTCTTATGTACTGTAGGAGAATGGGCCGGTTTAATTAAATCAGTTTAATATCCTGCTGTTAAACCACTGTAAAGGCTTAAAGAGTTGGGTTAACCCTCTATCTGTGTCAATAAAGCACAAGTTCATTGAAGTCTGCTAATATAAATTAATCTGACAGAGGCAAGAAATAAAAACTGTGTCTACACTGATGAGGAGTTGGCTTCAAATAGCCAGATCAATTTTGAGAGATTTGTGTTGAATTGGTGCATTTTGTTAGCAGAGACAGGTCTAATGATATTACAGCTGTCCATTGATGCAAGCTTTCTCTCTGCCGTGTTTCTCTCTCTCGCTATTAAAGTCTTGATAGTGTAAGTACTTTCTCCAATTATTTATTCTCCACAGTAGAAAATGCCACATGGATGCTGCAAATTGCTCAATCTAGTTCCTTATCTCCAGCAACCTGCTTTGTGATCTTTGACAGTTTACCCTAACCTCTTGATGCCTGGCTGTCCTTCTGTATTACAGGGGAAATAAGGCCTGCTGACGATGTGGGGAGATGCCACTCAGCGGAGGTCAGGCAGGAGTTCAGAAGTACAGCTGAGACCAGAGCCTCCCTCTCCTGCTTCTCAGTCCAGCCTAGCCAGGCATTGAAAGCCTTTATTAAGCAGATGATAAAGTAACTTTTTGCAAAATTGCAAGCGCTCTGCCTCTTCCAAATGAGAGCCCGATTCCGCAGCCTTTTTTAGGCAAAGTTTTCACTAAAGAGAACAAATGCTTTGTTTTCGGGATCCCAGATGTGCCAGGCTGACAGGGCTATTTTCAGACAATGGTGAGATCTATGAAATGTTTCCATTTATAGTTTCAGGAAGCGTACTCAGCATCTACAGGCTAAAAGATGTCTACTCAAAACTAATCTTTTAAACTCCCTCTGTAGACAATTCAGGGGGGCTCTTTTAGAAAGTAATTAATCCTGTGAGTGTTTGACAACTGTCTGGAGTGGGATGAAATATGCTGGCAGAGTTCAAAAGTGCCACGTTTCACTGAGACAAATCCCATCCCGGATGCTGAAGTTATGTGCCATATAACTGAAAAATGACACATCTTTTCAACAGGAAAAAATATTTATTTGGGTTTTACCTGAAAGCATCCTTGAGAATGATGTTTTATTAGAAAGAAATTTGTATGGAAAAGATTGTGAATGACAAACACTCTCTCAGCTCTTTAATATTCTGGAGGTTTCTTTAAGAGGAGTGTGTGCCTTCTGGTGCATTTTTACCTCAGACCCTCTGACAGCCACTTTCTGATATATCGCAATACAGTCTGTCAATTCTTCCCATGCTGCTTCTGCAGGGAGGGTGTCTCCTGTTTGTACAAGAAGGGCTATCTATTTGTGAACCTCTTTTGAATCAGAGATGCAAAACATAATATCCTGGGGCTTTCAAGTGTCTGACTGATATAGAGTAATTGGTTGTTGCAACCCTAGAGCCAGGAGCCAACTTTCTTCTAAAATGATCTGTCAAAATATCCAAGATTTAACAGATGTACTGGTTGTGACAGGTGTTTATGCCAAGGGTACGCAATCCTGAGGTGTAAGGGCAAAGTAAACTTGTTTGCTATCAAAGTTATCTAAACTGTGCACAGGAAAACAGTTTATTCTATCACACTTAGCAAATATCCCTGTTACCGAATTATGCGTGAGCAGTCTCCTGCTGACAATTTAATTCGTATGTTCATTATTTGAAATTGCTCAGTGAGCGATTTCTATCACTCTCTGCAAGCCTGCAAGCTGCTCACAAATGCGTTTCCTGAGACTGCTGCTGGAAGGGCCTGCTCTGCTTGCTCTTGCTGTACCTAAATCACATGATTCTCCCAAAAAAGGGAGAGCTGCCATAAAAACGATTGGATTTCCTAAGGGCATGGTCACGGTGCACCTGTCACTGCCCTGCCGGGGCAGCTTGCTAATGGCAGCAGGGAATAACAGGGAGCCCGTCTCCAGCGGGTCTGCGTGTTTCTGGAAACAGAGGAGTACTGGAGGCGGGTTTTGACCACATTGCTTGTCCAGGATTCAAGTCGCTATCAACATGTTGCTCTTGGTTAGCTTGAGGCAGCTCCTACTTCACATGCCATTGGAAGGCAAATAATAAAGCAGTGCTTTTGCATTGCATCTGTCTGCTTGCTAGGTAACATCCCATTTCTTAGGGGTCCCCACATAAGCGGATTTGGCAGTGCTGGTTGAACTGGCTGTGATTCCTCTGCTCTCTTTTTGGACAACTTCCATCCACAAAGAAAGTTTAGAATGATCATGCAAAGATGTCTGTGCTAATCCTGAAGTAAATCCATCTCAACTGCAGCTCACAATGTTTTCTCTGCAGAGATCTTTGTGAATTTGTGCGAGACTATGTGACTGTACAAACGAAAGGAATTGCAAATATTGCCAGGGTATAAATTCATGTGTGCTTTTGGGTGTTGGTACAAGGGTAATTGATGTTTTGTTGCAATATTAGTCCTTTTTAGCTGTGCATTTTGATATTCACCAGTGGCTGTTTTTGAGAAGCAAAGGCTAGGCTTGAATCTCCAGGACTTTGCATATTAGCATCATTAAAAACTACAATTTTCTAGGAATTCTTTAAATTATTGATAGGATTTAGATTTTTATTTCAAGATGAAAAAAGGAACTAAATAACAAGTGTTTAACACATCCAGAAGGACAGACAGAACTGAAAAAAAAAATAATCAAAAAATCTAACTTAAAAACTTGAAGGAGGACAAGGAAGAAGTGGGAGGAGGCAGAAGATGAGTCTACAGGATTATTTAAAAAAATGACAGAGAAAGCATGTAGGATTTGAGAGTGAAAATACTCTACACACTGAGGGGGAAGAAAAGGTAAATAGATTAACTCAGAAGAACTGTGAATGGCCATGAGGTATCTTTTTTGAAGTTAATTTTTTCTTTGCAAAAAGACAGAGGGAAGAGAGTAAGAATGGGGAGAAAATGGATAATCCCATGAAGGAACATGCTAGGGAAGAAAGTAAGCCAAAAATAGATGCTAGGAACAAAAGTTCAAGAGCAAAAGGCAATCCAGGAATGCACAAGTTTGGTGCAAACGCACAGAAACGGGCTGATGTAGCCCAATTATCAAACAGGAGCATTTTATGCGCTTGATCAGATTAGCAGTCCTAAATAAGAATCTTTGAAATACTCCTTGTTTTGAGCATAACCCTCAAGGAGATAATAAGCACCCAATATCTGGATTAGCTGCCACCTCTACCATCTCACAAGAGTCTGCATCAAACAATTGCTAAGGAGCCTCTGGTCTGTATTTACTGTCCACCCCACCTATGCTGCTTTGTACATCCAGATGCTGGACTTCAGCTGTGCATATTGTAAATGACTATCAAAATGTGTGCAGAGTTATATTATACCACAACTGCCTCTTGCTACTGTTTGAGTGTTCCGTGAGAGTAAAGACAAACATGGAATTAAAAAAAAATAAATTCCTCCAATTTCAACGAATAAATAAGACCAGTCTGCTGATGAATATTTATTACACTTCTTTGTTCGGTAAAGAAAAAAAGCAACAAACAAAACCCTATAATGTAGCATTAAAAACAGGGATACAGATCGCAGTAAACGTACAGATAATATATATATATATGACTATTGCTTTTGCATGTAGTGTTAGCTTAAGTACATATACCACTGTATAAAGCAGTTTTAGAACTAAAATGGCAGTGACTATGGTACAGAGAAAAGTACTAATAATTTGTAAAACCAAAACCAGTATAAAAACGTTTTATGTTCCATATCTGATTTCAGAATACCTGTTTTTATCATATTTTTTCCTACTAATAATTGCTCCTCAATTCTTTAAAATATGAACATATTTACTGAAAGGACACAGTTTTGGAAAAGCCATAAGTGAACAAGAAAATGGAGACCCAGTAAAAACCAGAGCGTGGTGCCATATGACTGATTTTTAGGAAGTACTCCCATTCACCTCACTAGGGAGAGCTGCTTAAAAAGGTCATCTGAGAGGACCCAACCTTTGTGAAAATGAAAACAGGACAGTTTTGCTTCATATTCAAAATAAGTATACAAAATATATTATCTAAGCTAAATCCCTTAGTAAAATAGAATATCTGCTACAACTGGATTCACTAAAAATTTTAAGGTTTTTTGACATGAATGAGTTAAATCAACAAAGCACAGTAAGGATTTCCAGCTAGTTTATGGTAGATGCTGATACTCATCCTTGTGTATCCTAGCAGATGTGAACTGGCTTGCCTCACTCCTGTTATGGGATAAGTTATTTTCTGTTTACCTCAGGGTAAGAGAAGGCATATACCTAACGTGTTTTACACCATCCTATAGCTTACCTGCCAGTATCCCGCCTTTGTTGCCATGTCCTACAGTTGGCCCTTGGAAGTCCAAACCCAGCACTCCTCTATGCTTCTTAGGAGTCCTCTATGCTTCTTAGGAGTCACGACAACCTACACAAGGGAAATGCAAAACAGACGTGTGCCTCACCTCCACTGAGCCCTGGCTCTGGCAGGGCACCAGCTACTGGGGGTTGTCTGGCCAGACTCTCTGCCTGGGGACAAGGACGCACTCACCTCCTTTCACACATCTGAGATGCTTTAATGCTCACGTATGACATGTGGTTGCTACAGAAGGTGATGGTGCTGCCCACTTCTATACGATGACACAGTTAGAGCATTTATCACTGAAAAGGGATTTTTGGCTTCAGTGTCTTTCTCAGCCTGAAGTACATTACTCCTGGAAAATTATTACCTCCCCCAGGCTTTAGACAAGTTTGGGTGGAAAGTTACTAGTGGATACAATGAAAACTATGAGATTCAGTGCTAAAATAGTTATTTACCACTATTTTCTTTGCAGAAGAAAAACTGCTACAAAATCCTTCTGCTCCCACAAGCTTTTGGGAATGCCCCATCTTTTTCCCAGTCCATGACAATGTTTAAAAACATTTCTGGCTTGCACAGTGATGATTCGGGTCCAAACCCTCTGCTGGCAGAACCACCTGCAAAGCTATGCTCTAGAAGGGCTTTGCCAGCCGTGGTTTGGGAGGCGACCCTGAATCCTGGGGCTCACACATGACATGCTTGCACTGCGTTTCTCCTACATGCTCCTACTGACGAAGGTCCACCTACACGGTTTGATTCATCAGGATGAAGTGGCTTGATTTACATGCTAAATTCAATTAACTCTTTTGATTCACACAGAAGTAGAATTAGAGTAAGCAGAAACTGCAGACACACAAAAATCTACTAGAAAGTTAATGTCAATTAGACAAACAGAAAAAACAATGGGTGCTTTCTCTTGGGAGCCCTGAACCTATTGTATTTTTATGCATATTAATGCAATTAAAGTAAGTCTTTTCGAGAGGGATTAACAAATCAGCTTAAGGTATTTATTTTGTTGTACTGTGAAAAAAATACCTGTTATACAGTAGCACTTTGGGGCAGAAGAATATGCATTCAATTATTATGGAAATAGAAAAATGTTTAATCTGTTAATGTCTGAATTCAGCAAATAGCTATTAATGTTTTCCTCTTCTAGTTAAATAGTTTTCTTCCATCTAAATAGCTATGGATTTTTTCATTTTTAACACACCGTTTGCAAGACCTGTTTATATGAGCAGTACAACAATGCATAATAATTTTTCATGTATATTGAACCCAAATATGTCATATTTATAATTTACAATAATTGAAAACTGTAGAGCACTTTTTTGCTGGAAATGTAGCACCAACATAACATTTAATTACTGCAAGCATATACTTTTCTGCAGTGTGGCAAAACTATACAATTTCATCCAAGCATGTGTTCAGCTTTCCCAGCTTTGTCCTAGTGGAGGTCATATATCTATATGTATAGTTTGCCATCATTCATAATTCTTTCCATTACTGAGTTGTCTTTGATCACTATCACGCTGGTTTGTTGCAGGGCAATTAATTCTTGAAAATTTGGGACTGGGATGGCCCTCCTCAGTCACCAAGCCCAGCCTCTATTACCATAGGCAACCCCATAAAATAATCTTTTTCATCAAGCACTTACAATTTGCCTTGTGTAGCATTATTAGTTATAGTAGTACATTGGGATACGTTCCCTCTGGTTATTCTGTAGTTTTGAGTAGAGTTGCATGATGGATTAAAAACATCATTTAGAACCTGTTACCTGTGGTTACACTACTACCAGTTAAGAAAATACTACCTAACGAGAGTTGCAGGGTCAGTCCCATGGCCCTAAATATGCAAGACTCACTTTGAAGCTCTCACAAAACATTGCTGCATCCAATAAATTAGCTTGCCACAAGCCCAATTTAAAATAAACCTCTCCTGGATAAAACCTGTAAGAAGATGAGCGCTCGCCTTTTTTTTTTCTTCTTGGACTGTCCTAGGCCATATGCGTTTTTAGCTTGTGCAGTAAATTTGAACCCTTCTGCAGGCTGTAAGGGCAATTCCAGCATGACGTTCACAATTATAAAAACTCTGGAAGATCAACTGATGCTGATGAATGAGCAGCTCGTCACGTGCACCAGATTCTGCCACTCTTACCTGTAACTATACAAATGTAGACATAACCCCACAGAGATTATGGAACTGTTAAAAATGTAAAATATGAGTAAAGGGGAATCACTGCAGATCAAGAAAAGGATTCATTGATAGTGTCCTCAATTCACAAAGCAGCATGGACTCAAGTATCCATTTACTTAAACTGATTATGAAGGAGCCTGACCACCTCACCAGTAACTATTCCTGAGTAGTAGCACAGGCGTAAATTGGATGATGTTCACGTCAGAGCTTCATCTAGCTCCAGATGTTTACTAACCTATAAATAATCACAGAATCATAGAATCTGGGTTGGAAGGGACCTTTAAAGGTCATCCAGTCCAAACCCCTTGCAGTGAGCAGGGACATCTTCAACTAGATCAGGTTGCTCAGAGCCCCATCCAGCCTGACTATGAATGTTTCTAGGGATGGGGCATCTACCACCTGTCTGGGAAACCTCTGCCAGTGTTTCACCACCCTCATAGCAAAAAATTTCTTCCTTATATCTAGTCTAAATCTACCCTCCTTTAGTTTAAAACCATCACCCCTTGTCCTATTGCAACAGGCCCTGTGAAAAAGTCTGTCCCCATCTTCCCTATAGTCCCCCTTTAAGTACTGAAAGGCCGCAACAATGTCTCCCCACAGCCTTCTCTTCTCCAGGCTGAGCAACCCCAACTCTCTAATGACTGGGTGTGTATGGTATCACAGAAGCTTGTATTATTTCACTGACATCAGTGAAATAATAATAGGTAGATTATACAGCTCTCCCAAAACATTGGTTTATGAGTCACATACTGTATTTTACGGTACATTTTAGAAGTGCTGTCAAGATTAAAAAAAAATGGGTGGAGAGGGCTTGCTGTCTCGCTTCCAGTCCTTTTATGTGTACTTGTATCATTGTAGATATACATGCCCTGAATTCTACAGCTGAAATGTTTTGCTAGTCATGACTTAAACAGATGCTGGAAAACTGGAAACAATTTTTAAAAAGTGACTCAAAGCCCAAAAAGCACAGTAGCAAAAGCTAAACAAGATTAGCTGAGAGTATGTTCAGATATTGACTCAGACACGTCCTAGTAGAGGTTTCTGATAGTAACTGATTGCAGCAGAGAAAAGCATCACAGAGGATTGTGGTTGGAAACGAGGCTGAAACCAAAGCACGCGGCAGTCACAAAGAAGAAAAAATGACCAAAGTATGCAATGAAGTACCCATCACTCCAGAGCAGGTATCTTTCTAAGCATTATGCTATAGTTTAAATAGAATATATAAGCTTGATACAGAAGCTGGGTGGGCAAGACTCCTTGGTCTTATTTTGAAGGTGAAGATGATCATGCTAGTTTATTAAATGCCAACCCTATTTAAGTTAAGACAACGATGGGAGATGGGGGGCTATTTTTAAACCACCTGTTAAAAACCAGCATAAGGTTATCAGAGCAGCTCAGCCAGGTGAACCGGAGCAGGGATCATGAGGCGCAGCCTAAGTGACAACATCCATGAGAGATGACGCACTTCCTCCCCACCTCAGGTGCCAGGCACTGCTGACAAATAAGACATAATACTAATCACACCGCTGGCGTTACATGAGAATACATGTGCTGAGTCATACCAAGGGGTCAGGTAGCCTGCTATTTTGTCCCTTAACCGTAAAAAGTATAGGAAGAGGGCACACACAGCTGTATGTCCTTACTACACGCTGCCAGCCTCTGGCACTTTGTGCCTTAGTTATTTTCTGGGTCAGTCTTCAATAGCTGTCAATGAACTCTCTGTTTGCATTTTTTTCAATGCTCTTTTGACCAAGACAAAGCAGCTTTGTGACTCAGGGACTCCACACATTAAGTAATACATACAGAATACATCACGAGGAGGGTTATTAGGAGGATTTGGGGATTATCACATTGCATGCTATGGTATTTATGTTTGGCAGATTTTACCCTCTGAGAAAGGGACATAAAGCTAAAAGCAAAACTCGTACGTTGCCTGCTCTACACTGAAGGTCCTTTAAAGAGACAGTGTTTCATATCACCTCTAATAGCTTTCTTATACATGCTGCATGATTATCTTGCAAGCATGAGTTTGTATCGTTATTTTAAGTCCTCCAGCAACAACTCCCAGGATCTAAACTCCTATGTGTCCCTGCACACACACAAACACACAATGGTTGTCCTACCGAACAGTCCAGCAATTTTAAAATATTAAAAATGTGATCTACCTCCCGATATATCAAGCAGCAATACAGTCTCATAAAATAGTAATGCTTCTTATTTTTTTGATTACTGGCAGGCAGCAGGCATAGCAACAGGAAGGTGAGTTAGCAAAGACATTCAGACACTTCTCCCCAAAGGCACAGTGACCTCAAGTCGAAACCAGCTTTCTCCTACCAAAGAGTGAGCTGGCGCTCCCTTATGCCATTAAAACACCACAGAGTTAGGGAGAAAATACTTTTTAGAACGAGAATTTCATAGGCACAGAAAAGTGACTCTGGAAGCTAAACAAGAATGTTTCGGTTAAAAATTGTATTTATTGCTGTGGCTGTTTCTTAGTTTCTTCCTGACAAACCTGGCTAAAAAGAATATTGTAAAACAAACTCCAATGGTTTGGCAGTTGATTAACAGTATTTATTGTACATGTCACGAATGGCACCGATACTGTGGAAGCCTAGATCCTATAGCATCACATTCTATTGGAAACACTACACAATCACTTCCCTAGGCTATATTTGCAGCAGTAGAACTGCTTTACTTTTCTAATGCCAGCAATTACATTTATGTTTGTTTTCACATAATATCTCTTTAGGACAGTCAGAGTGAAACCAAACGCTCATGGGACAGAATTTGTTGTTTTATTTTGATTATTTTTTAGGAATCTTGCTGTGCATTTCAAAATCTTTCATTTCTTTAAAAAACAAAACCAATCCAATCAGTCTCTTGGTCTTTTTTCTGCAATATTCTTCATGTTAATTGAGACAATGTTCACCTGACATAAATATGAATGTTACCAGCAAGTCACTATATTTTGAAGACAACTTACTTGCTTTCATTGACTATACTGACTATACTTCATTATGGCAAATAATTTTCAGAAAGTATAACTACAAATACTGTGGGTTTGGTTTGTTTTTTTAAAAAAAATAACACATAGGCTACCACAATTACAATAAAACTTCAGCCTGTTTTGATTTGTTTTCCTCCAAAAGTAAGGAGATGAACACCAACAAAAGAATCAACAGAAACTAAACACATTGCACAATCAAAATGCAGAAGCCAACCTGCTGGCTCTAGAGAGGGGAAGAATTCAAGCTAATCCAATGAAAGTAAATGGCACTTGTCAATCAAATTTGGCTTGACTGGGTCTCATTCTGCTTCATCTTTCTGCTCTTCTGCTTCAACACTTTGCCTTTCCCTTCATTGCTTTGGGGAATGGCTGCAGCAGAGTTTACCTTCCTAGGACTGTGTGCTGAAAGAGCTGCAGTTTGTAACCCCCATGGGCTTGCGCCGGGGGGACCCTCTCTGTAGGTGGTGGGAGGGCTGCACCGGAGGGGTCTCTGGCAGTGAAACGTGGTAGAAGTTCGGTAACCGAATGTCGTACCTAAAGCCCTTCCCCACGTGCACTCTGTCATTCAAGGCATACAGTTTTTCGGCAATGTCACTCCCAATTAAAATTGAGAACAGGCGGGAGATGAAACGGTGTTTAGCAAAGAGCAGATACAGCTTCTTTCTCCTCCAGGCCACATATCGACAATCTGTCTCTGCTGTAAGTGTCACCTAGAGAAGAGAAAATTAAAATTAGCTAGGTGATAAGGCTAGGTGATATTGCCGCTGCTGCCCTTGCTCAGAAAGCACCCCCTCTCTCAGCAGGCATGCAGGCTGTGTCTATAACGTATACTTCATGTCTCTGCCCCTACTGCAATTAACACCATTTAATCCAACCAAAGAGCTCTGCAAGATCTACTGCATGCAAAAGACAAGTGAGAAGGGTGAGTGGGAATGGACCGAATGACTGAGTCTTGTCCGCCTCAGTGACAGTATGCCTATGTCCTCACTGAGCGGCGCACCCTGGGCTTGGCCCTGCACTCCCTGCTTCACTGCTGGCAGCCCTAGCTGGAATGGCAGGTCTAAAGAAAGCTCTCAACAACTGCCATTTGCCCTTGTGACATGAGACAGCAGATCCCACACAGGCAGGAGCAAGCGTGTCAGTCAAGTGACAGCAGTGGGAGGGCTCACGGATCTCAGGGGGCAGCCCCGATGGACACTGTCCCCCACGCTGTCCCCCATGCCAAGCTGTACCACAGGCACGCCTCTCCCCAGCCTGTGCTCTCTGGTTCACCTCCCGTAGGGAAGCCTCTTCGGCACCAACTTCCACCCACCTCCTGCAAACCTGGTTTCTCAGGGCTGGATTTTAGCACAGCCAAAGAATTCAGAGTCTACCTTCTGGATCGGCTTTAAGAAAAACTGCGTTTGTTATAACAACAAGATGCAAACAGAAAGAAGATACAAACAGCATAACCAGTCCAGCGGGTAAAGAAGACTTCCCTCCCCAGATTAATGGAATGCCCCTTGTTTGTCTAATTTCACGAACAAAACCCACAACTAAATGAACTTATTTCTAAACCCATTAGTACTTGAACAATTTTCTGTAGTATTAAAAAAAACCCCAACCCTCCACTTTTACCTGGAAAATTCCCTCTTCTGTGGGCCTCAGTGAATCCCATTCAGGAGAATCCAGAAATTGAAGAGGAAAAATATAATGTAGAAACTCCCCATCAACTGTCACTCTGATCCTACCAAGATAAGATGTGTTAATTTGTTAGTACTACCTGTAGAGCAGCAACGACTGCAACAAGAATGTGTTATTTCTACTAAGTAAGGAGTTTAAATATACCTTTGAGAGCATGAAAAAGCAATCACTGGCCAACAGTATCCTAATTATATTTTTGAACACAACTTGATCAGGCCAGCTGAAAGACAATACAAGACAATAATGCAACTGAAATGCAAATCTTTCCAGGCCTTATTCAAGTCATGCTATTCTCTCTGGGGCAGGTCTGTGCAGCGACATGCAAGCTTTGTCATGAAAAGGCCAGCGTGCACCGGAGAGGTGAAAGACCAATGCACATAACACTGTTTGCCTCCTTCACTTGAAAGCCATGGGATATACTTCTAGGTTTGGTAAGTACACATTTTAGAGGGAACAAAGTGGCAAAAGTAGCGAGTGGGAGGCAGGAGTTCCCCACGGCATGTGTTAGATAGGGCGCGTTCAATGCTTAACAGGAATTACATGGCCACAGGACTGTCTCTGGAGCCAGGAGAACAGCATAGAGGTATGGGACCTCTGTGTGAATGCTGTGGCCTTCTGCAGATGCCAAAGAAAAAATTTCTTTCTATTTTTTAAATCATATTTAAGTTTGAAGGCACACAAGCACCAAATGTATGCTTAAACCTTACGAACCAAAAGAAAAAACCCAAGCTGTAGGAGTTCCCTTTTTACATCTGCTCTGCACCGAGATCAATGCTTCTTTCAAAATCAAGAGCAGCAGCCCTATACTGCACGAAGGAGAGTAGCAGGAACTCCCTGCATGATTACTAACTGGCTGGGTGTGTAGCAGGATGGACACCTCTCCTTCAGTATGACTGTGACCAAAAGCAACCTCCACATGGTACTTTCTAGACAGCTTCCAAGAATGCTCTGAACCAGGGTGTCACTAAGGACAACTACCTAAAATCCATACTGTTCTTTGCAAGTAGTCCTAAATCAGATGAGTTTCAGGCTGCCTACAAATTCCTTCTGTCCATGCAGCAGGCTGTCAAAATGCACCTACAAAGTGTCCCATCAAAGAGACACCATGGCCATCATCTCTGGGTATCCCATTTACTCTTGTGGTGGTCCAGTACTGTATACTGCTTTTTAAACACTACAAAAGATAGTATTTCCCTTCAGGAAAGCATCAGCAAGGTTGCCAGAACGGTCCCCAGTAATCAGAGAGCACAAGCGGGTCGATTTATTGCCTCAGGCTCTAAGAGCCACAGTATACAGCAACTGTAGACTCTGTTCTGCAAATCTTGATAGAGCTCAAGTATGTTCCCTTCTAATGGAAGGGCATTTTTAGGCCTTCCGCTCTCCCTTACTCCCTCTCTTCTCCTACCCCCCAGAAAGCAACCAAATACAGTTTGTATCAAGATCTCTGTTTAACAGAGTTTATTTCAGTATATTCAGTTTCATAACTACCTTTTTAGTTCTGCTTCAGGTGATACTAACAAAGAAAAATAAGAAAGATGCTGTGTTCATCAGCTCGGCAGTAGCTAGACAGCAACCATAGCCTGAAGACTGAAGCACACTTTTGTTCCCTTTATCTGCCTAACCTGTTAAGTGCTATGATACAGTGGTCTGGAAAAGAATGACTTAAAATCCTGTTCTTTATGCTGTTACAGATTTTGTGCTTAGTGTTTTGATGCTACCGCTGCCCTAGACAAGTGTATTTAGTCTATTAATATTTATATTACTTGCATTAATATTTAATCTATTGTACTGGAAAATGAACAAACAATACACAAATCAGGCTTTTTTTTTTTTGCTTTCGTTTTCAAGGAGGAAAAATAAAGATATTTGCAGTAAGTCTGAACAAACCGATACAAACCTGCCTGACACAAGCAAGGACAGTTTATCAATAGGTGTTTTGCCCTGCATGGCATAACAGTGTTCCTTCTCCAGGGTAACCACTTCTGCATCACAGCACAAGACGATCTTCCTGTAGACAGTCAAGGAAATTCCCAGAGGCTGGAAGAGAGCGCTGTAAAGTTCCTGGAATTCTCTGTCAAAGGAAACACTCCGAACTTGGTAGGTAACGTAAATGAACTGGACAAAGCATATGGCGAACAGTATAAAATTCCAGGAGAATATATCAGCAGCACAGACATCCAGCCAAGCCCAAACAGAAGAGCAGAGAAAGCCCAATCCAAGCAAACTGAAGACATAGAGAAGCCCAAAGAATCCACTTCCACCCATAAAGCCAACAACAAAGAGAATACTGGCTAGGTGGTAGATAGATCCCTCTGCCTCTTGCTTCCAAGTGGTACAGGTAGGATGTGCATATATCAAACTTTCCCAAAAACTTGCATTTTCTCCCATGGCTGGAATAATTTTTCAGTTTGGTGAATCTTGGAAATTTTTATTTATGCAATATAGCTAGTGGGGTCCTTTGCTTTTCCATTCTTGCAAACTCTGCTCGATGATCACATAACGTCAGGGTCGTTTTTGGTAGTAAAGTTGCACTTAGGATTTCCAGCAACTAGGAGGCTAAAGTTCTCAGAAGGTAATGCTGTTTCTCATCAGTTCATGTGTTGTCTTGACTTTGGCCATGTCATCTGTAGTTTCATCTGATCTGGACAAGTGAAGAAAAGACAAATTACTTATAGAATAATTTTCATCAATTAAACTCTATCAAAGCTTTTATTCTCTAAAACCACAGACTGCATTACAATCATCCATTTCCTCTTGTAGCCCTGTGATTCCAGGATCAAACCTTAATATGCATTCAACTGAAGACCATACTTCTGTATCTAAGAACCCTGTAGCAACTGTTGAATCGCTGCTGAATCCATGTAAACCTGTACTTTGCATCCACAGCGTCCCATGACAAGTCCTTCCACAGCCTATCCGCTGAGAAAGCAGCTGCCTTTGTTGATCCTGAACCTGCTGCCTGTGAGTCTCATTTAATGCCCTACCTAGCTCTTGAATAAGAGGAGACAGTGGTCTCTTGTTCCTTGTTCACCATCTCCATCTCACACTGGATTTCTGTCAAACCACTCTCACTTCCCTCCTTTGCTTTTATGTTATCATTAATGAGTTGAGCAAGGCTGGTCTCTGTCCCCAGAGACAACATTCTATGTCCCCAACCACCACAATTAGGAAAACCCAAGTATCACAAGGGATGGTCTTTTCTACTCCAGAGTATTCGTCTTCTCCATACAAGAAGGAGGTAGCTTGTAACTGTAAGTTTTTCTGTTTGTCTCTTTACCCAAATACTCTTCTCTGGTACAGGATTCCCCTCTGGGTGCAGGATTTAGCCCTTGGGAAATGGGAGATGAGAACTGCATCAGCTATGAAGAAGTTACCTAAGCACAGTAAGAGCATGAGGAATTTTAGGTGGTACTTCTGTGATCAAGGGGTAAAATTTCTGAACCAAAAGAACTGGAACATGCAGTTCCCAGATCTCGTGTTCTGAATCCAGTCAGCATTTCCACTGCACTGTCAAAAATCAGTGGCAGAAGTGTTTTGTTTTGGTTTTTGGTTTCGTTTTTTTTTTTCAAAGAATCATTGATAAGAGTGAGTTTTGGTTATTAATACTTCTAATACAAACATTTTGTTCTGAACAGTTCTCACGTTAATTTTTACAAAAAATTCAGTGTTTTGAATGGATCCATAACTGAGAAGTTACCTGGGAAGCTGTATGAATGCCATAAACAAAACCACCATGGATCTGTACTGCAATCTACTTTACATTACCAATGTCATTTTGTCATGTAAAGTCACACATTGCAGTAATTTGTCATGATGTTGCAAAAATTTAACAAAATTTATGTTCAATTTCCAATGCATTCACAGTCTGCCCACACTACAGCTCATAGTATTGCTGTAAAACGTCTATTCATGGCAAGATGGGTCAAAATAATTTGGAAAGAACAGGACACAGATAGACATCCTATACAAAACCAAAGCCCTGAAAAAAATGTCCTGTATTCGTAACTTTTTATTTTTTTAAAATGGGACCTGTCTTCCAAAACCACTGCATGCAAAATTCCCACTTATTTCAGTAGTTCTGCTCAATGAGAACTTTTACTGTGCATCACTCGGGCTGGAGAGGGCTTCCCTCCTCCATCCAGGCAAGAGGAAGAGCAAAGGAAGGATGCCAGCGCTAGCACAGAATACAGCCTCACCAACATGACACTCTCCTGAGCTACGTAAGGTGTGCAGGCAAAAACAATCCCTCTGGAAATAGTGATGAAGCCTGCTACTAAATGGACCTGGTTTCTCAGGGCTACGGTGAAGAGCCAGCATGCTTGCTGCCAGTGAGCTGCAGGCAGGCAGAGAGGTTTCACCTCTTTTTCGTCAAGAAATTATTCTAAGATTTGGGAGCTAAAAATTGTTGTTAGTTTTTTAAATGAAGTTTTTAAATAGAGCAGAGACTATGTATGGGCCTAGGTATAGTAAATTTCTAATTTTGATTGGTATTTAGTGCTAGATAAGGCCTTTCACATTTTTCTTTATAGTTCCTACAAGTCCAAAATTTAAACTCTTGAGAGCTTCAGAACAGTCACTGTAATTAAGCCATTCATCTACTATGAGCAGGGGTGGGGGGACAAAAATCCCCCCCAAACCAAAAAAACCAAACAGCCGTGGCACCAACTGTGAGCCATGCTCCACTGAGGAGCTGCCTACAAAGTGCCCACAGCAGCACGGCATTATCAAGTTTGTAAACACTCAGAGGGGACTCCATCCTTTCACTGAGATGCTTTGGTGTTCCTAGCGACCAGGACAGGGAACGTGCCAACTCACGTGGCCTTGTTTGACATCCTGCTTCAGCTGTCCTTTCTCTGGTGAACAGCTATTGCTACAGGTTCATTTGATGGTGGTGATCAGACAAGCTTCAGCAGAAACTGCATTTAAAGCAGGTATCTTTGATTATAAGCCTGAAGAACTATATCTTCCCCAAGTAAATATTGAATACTTTCTACTCTGTCCCCTGCTTATGGAGAAGGAGCACCATGCACAAGCACAGTCTCTGCTATGTGACTACCATATCCAGAATAACACAACATTGACATCTGTAGGCTGCTGGAGCCAGAGGTGCATGGAAGAGGTCTCCTCCCAGCCCAGGATGGAGACATCCCCTGCCAACACAGGCTGAATTACTGAGATGCTTTGAGTATTTTGCCTCACCAAACATCTCACCCTCACCTGCAAAAGCAGATCAACTGCTGGGAAAAAACAGCCCAGACTAGATGTGAGCAATATATAGCAGCATGGGCTTCTTTAAAACAAACTGCAGCGTTACTGAAAGGACTAAGCTGTTATCAGAAAGTGTTAAAATCAGTGAATCTGCTGGAGATTCAGAGCAGTAAATGGAGTATTTCACTTATACTCTCCAAAATAAATACCTGCCAGCAACTTAAAACTTCATATAAGCAGTCCATGCTTATCAGCAGACTGACCAAAACAGTCAAACTAGAATGAATTTATATTGTAATTTAAATGCACATAGTACAACCTCCCCCTCCCTAAATGGGCATTCTCCCCATACACTATAGTATTCCCACAAAGAATTACCAATTACGTACAATTTTTATTTGCCTGAGAACTGGGTACTTTACCCCATTTTTGTCACTGATGACTCAAATTCAGCTCTGAGAAGCTTTCAGTTAGCAGTGTTGAGTGAGCAGTTAGTTACTGTGTCTAGATCACAATAATTTCTGCAAAAAAATACATCCTACAAGCCCAGAGGCCACCAGCACTTCTCTGTTTGGTCTTTTTAATTAAGTCAAAAGTAAAGCTATTCAGAGTTCGAACACTCCATTCTTCAGTTGTCTTATCCCAAGTATTCAGCCAGAAAGCACTCAGCACTTTCCCACTGTACTGTTGACAGGCTACAGAACCATACATGCTGATCAGGTAACCACCGTGGATCAATTATTTACTAAAGGTTTGGAAGCAAAAGGGAAGATTTTCCTTTACAGCATATATGCTTACATGTACAAAATAAGATTATGCTGGATTTAGCAGGATTTGTCTCACTGTTTTTAATCGTCTACAGTGTAGATGTTTATACATAAGCTAGTGGCCACAGCCTGGCTCGGCAGTCAGCGAAGCTGCTCCAGCCACTCTGCTGGGAATCAAGCGGACCCTCCAGCCAAGGGACCCCTCCCGGACTTGATGCCTCCTGCTTCCAGAGGAACGAGCTCTGAGCACCCTGTCTAGGCTGGCAAGTTACAGCTGTTCTGGCCATCATTTAGGTGTATAAAAAGAAGCTGTTCCTTGATTTTAGCAAGTACTTCCTCTGACATGCAATGTAAATGCATATGTCAATTAATGTACCCCTTCTTTCCATTGCCCCCACATCTCTGAAATCCTCTCTCTGGCCTCCTGCTGACACCTATCTCTCTCAATGGTTGTTTACGTAGCATGCTTTCGCCAGGCTACTTTCCTTCTGCGGTGGTTCACTTGGGGTTAGATATCCAAAGGGACTGAGACAACCAAACACTTAATTGCAATGCAGCATCTAACTCAGTGCACGGAGGAGCTACGCACCTACAGAGAGGTGTGGCTATGTGCCTATAGGCAAGTATGGGCAGATAAACAAGGTATTTTCAGTAATAAACTGTCCTTGAACCCACTCCAGGCTCAAAACATGCATGCAGCAATTAGGGCTGCCACTAAAAACGTAAGCTAGCTACCTTAAACTTCTTGAGCTATACCCTAGGAAAAGCAGTAATTATAATACTGGAAAACACATGGTTTCCCTGAGAAAATGCAGCCTGCACAATATCGAGAAGGCTACAGTAGCTTCATCACAGTTCATAACATCTATTCAGAAAGATGGAAAGAGGATGAGGAAGAAAAGGACTACCCAATCCAAAAGACAAAGGTATCAAGATAATCAGTCACTATAAAACTAGATATATTCAGGTTACAAAGACACAAAAACATACATAGCAAAGGTAATTAATGTGATGGCTTTAAAGATTTCCTTTGCTGGGAATTAAGGGAGTCAGGATGCTGTCTGGTACCTAAAATAAATCTGGGTATGCTATTATTAAAAAACTAATTGATTTACTACAACTCTATTTTTTGTTCTATAGGAAGTCAGATTAGATGATCACAATGATGTCTTCTGGACTTCTGTCTTAACTTACTTAATATAAAAAAGTTGTATGTACCTAGGAAGTTACATAGCTGGTCTCACCAATGAAATCTAGAAGCCTATCTCAGACACCAACTGAGCAGCTACTTTAGACCACAGAAAACACTGAAAATAGGTATATCTCTGAAATTATTCCTCATATAGACCTTTCAGAAGAAACCTCCATCTATGTGAAGCCAGCATCCCTTCCTGCCAATGTTCTTCAAAGAACAGGATATAATGCTTTAACATGAAACACGTATGCAACCCCGGCAGCCAAGCGTCAGGATCCCGCTCCATGGGTGACTCTACCCATTGCAGAACAAAGAGCAACTGCAGCATGGTTCTCCCTCACTCGGTCTCCTTTCTGCAAAACATCACAGCTTCAACAAGAAGGGCAGCAAGTGACCCACCCACACGAGTCAAAATGAGTCACTCGGAGCACCCTCATGGGAGGCGGGAAGACAGATTTGCACTCCCCTGGGCCGAGGAAGGCATCCTGTGTCTCATCAATGTCTCATCGCTATGTCTCACTCCCTGGATGAGTGCTCCGAGTGCAGGCGGCTGCTTGGAAGGTAAAGCATCTCAGGCCTTAGGAAGAGCAGTCAAACTGCACCCTTCCCAGTCCTCCCAGTACCTCCTGGGCTGCGCAGGCTGCGATTGCCAAACTGGGCCCCTGCCCGCTGAGCATCCATGTGAAGTGATACCTTCTTGGAGAGTGATCCTTCTGGGAATGCTCAGAGCTACAAAACAAGCAGCTGGGGCACATCCAGCCATCAGTGGTGGTTCACCACCTTCAGGGCAGCTCTGAGAAATAACCACCAGCCAAGCAGGGCTTTTGGGGGCCAAAACCCTGCTCTGGTCAGGTGGAATTCAGGCTTCCATATTCAATGTTGTTCAACCAAGAACCCTCTTCACTCAGCTGCTGCCTAACCCTGGAGACACCCCAACGGCATCTCTACGTTGATGTCAATGGTCCGTGCGAACAACCCACCAACACACGAGGCTGGTGACTGGTCATCGTCCTCCTCGCCAGGCTGGGCCTGACTCCTGTCTCCCTGCTGCAGCGGATGCAGAACTGCGTCCTCCAAAGCAGAGCACTTTAATGGGAGCCTTTTCATGGGACTGTGAATTCATTGAGCTTGTTTGGCTGCAGCTGGGAAAGCCTGATTCTACTTACAATTTGCTCAAATACCTACTAATCTTTTTAAGAAGGGGAAAAAAGCTGGGTGGGGGGAGGCATCAAGAGAGAACGAAAACCCACAGCAATACAGAATAGTTTAAGGTTCATTAGATGCACTGCGTATAGTGAAGCTGCTATTATTTAGTCTTTAAATATTTAAAGACCGGCTTACTATACACAGCTTACAGTACTCAAACAATTCCTCATTTATCACTGTAAAATATATAACGCAAGGCTCTGTGACTGCAAAGCCAATATTGAAGATGCTGTCTATTCTATCATCTAGACAGTATCTGATATGAAAAAAGATACAGGTTTTCTTCCAATTTGAATCAGAACTGATGAACCACAAGTACATGTGGTATTCCTGCCAAACTAAGAATAATAATCCCCTCCCTCCTTTTCTTAAGGTCTTTTGCTCGTAGGAAACATGAATATGGAATGACAGTCAAGACTTTTTTTAAACTAACTATGGATTGCTAGTACTTCGGTAAATTTGAGCAAGGCTCTTGTATATTGAACAGCTTTGGCCAAATAATTCAGGGGATCTGCTTTATTGTGCTCTGTAATAAAAACTGCAAAGTGAAGCACAAGTTCAAGCTTTTCTACAGTTTTACTTTTAAATTAATAATAGAGAAAGCCGCTATAATGCATATTTCACAAGTGCTTTAAAACTGTATTAATGAACTACAGCTGAACTCTGCAGAATTCAGCTTAAATGAGTTTGTACGGTGTAGTAGTGCCTTTGGACAGGAATGTATTCCCATGAAACAAACCACCTGACGTGAACTTCATTTCCCAAAAAAGAAAGAAACAGAGAGGCTTGGTTCATCACACTACCCCTGCACGTACAACTGCGTTATGGAGAAGCAGTGTCATGAGCCCTGCGTTCAAGCAGACAAACAGCACGCTGAGCCATGAAACGTCACATTCATGTACCCCGTGAGCTCTAAACACAGTGAAAGGGTGTCCTAACACAGCGAGGATGCCCTAATGGAGCTGCTGAAATTATCCAGCGTTACTGGAGGGTTAGAAGTACAGCTCTACCCTCTGTCCCAGTGGAACAAGTGTCATACGGCTTTACATACCAAGCAGAGCCAGGCAGAAGCACGCACATGGCACTGGTTTAGATCACTTTCTGTCCATGAGAGTCAGAATACTCTCAGTTTCACCACGTAACATAATAAAAAACGGAGGCTTTGTTCACTGTCAGAACACCTGACTTTTGTTCGGGCAACGGCGGCATGCCCAGTTGCAGGTACTGTGTCATCTCCAGGAGACACCGATCAGAGTTCTTTTTCACAAGGTAGTGGAACACACTGAAATGGTAAAATAAAATCTCATCTCTGAAGAGCCTGCACACTTAATAAAAAAATTAACTGCAGCTCCAGCTAATAACCATTTTCTTGTATCCTTACTAAACCTCCTGTTCTCAGCTTTCACCGTAAAAGGTTTTCCTGCCACAAACTTTGCCTTCACAATTACCTGTATCGCATTTCCTTTCGTTTCGAGATCTGTTCTCCTCACTAGAGTGTACTTGCTATTTTGCAGGCAAGGCACTTCTTAAAAACTTGACATTTTAAGCTGCTTTATTATTTGGCACCACACAGAACTTTGTGGAAAGCCTGAACAGCAACAGTTCTGCAGACGTGGAAACCATTTCTTGTTTTGCTGCTGTCAGTGAACACATTTTTACTTGCATGTACGTATACAATCATATTCCCATTAGTCAACAGGAGTGGCAAGAAGCCCCGGTTCTGGAAGCCAGATTTCATCTATGTCATCTTTATAACACTACCAGGTGGTCCGTGATTCAATAGTACAAGAAATCAGCTATATAAAATGTTTGCCCATAAAGTGACTGACAGCCTAAACGCACGCAAAGCTTTACAGAACAGCTGAAGAAAATGTGGTAAAATATTATAGTTTGGAAAAATATGTTTGCAAAAAACTATTATAGCTTGGGGAAAAGAAGCATCTTGTAACGTTCATTGTATCTTTGGACAGAAACCACCAGCAAATGCAAAACTAGATCTTAATTTCAGGGTTCATCTGCTCTTACCATTTGTTGATGGGGAGAGAGAAGAATCAAGTAACGGCAGCCTACGAAGCAAAGCCCTAGTCGGCAGAAGAAATCCCCGGCTCCCGAGCTGGTTTTGCGAAAGTAGAGATACTCCCCGAGTCAGCTCTTGTGGAGCGGGCAGCAGCTGCACCCCAGGAGAAACCAGAAACCGCGTTCTCCTGAGACACAAACCCTAAACCCCAGATAAACACGGAGGAGTCTCCCTTCAGACAGACCCCTCCGGAGGGGAGGCGCAGGGCAGCGAGCCCCGCTCCGCTACAAAGCGGCCCCGGGAAAGCTCTCCAACTTCCCGCCGAGGCTCAACTCGGGCGCCCCGACCCGCCCGGCCTCACCCCCGCCACCCACCGCCCGCCCAGGGCGCCGCCGAGCCCTCGGGGGGGGCTGCCCTGCCCCGACGGCCGCTCCCCGCCGCCGCCGGTGTCCCCGCGGGGCGGGGCGGGGCGGGGCGGGCGGCGGCCCCGGCTCCCCCTCGCCCCCCCTTGACCCCCGGCCCCGGGTGAGCGGGGCGACGCTCCGCGCGCTGCCTGACTGGGCAGCGCCGGCGGGGGGCGGGCGGGGGGGGCCGGGGCTTCACCGGGCTTCGGCCCGCCCCGGCCCCGGTCCCCGCCCTCCCTGCCCGCGGCGCCCCTTACCTACCCCTGCCCGCGCCCTCGGAAAAGTTTCCCGGACGGGACGGTAACGGGCTCAAGCTGCCGCTCCCGGCCCCGCCGCGGCCACCCGGCCGCCGCTGTGACTAAAATAGGCAGAAGCCGGCGGGAGGCTGCGGGCGGCGCCAGCTCCGGGGCCGGCACCGAGCGGCCGCAGCGCGCAGGCGCCTCCCGCCGGCCCCGGGGGGCTGCGGGCGCGGGGCCACCCCGGCCGGGCCGAGCCCGGGGCCGCTCCCCGCAGGCGGCCCCGCCGCGGGGCTCCCCCGCCGCCCCGCGCTGCCGGCGGGCGTCGAAGGGGCGGGCGGGGGAAGGCGGCGGCGGCGGCTGCGGGGACCCTCGGGGACGGCGGGGACCCTCGGGGACGGCAGAGCCCCCGGCCCTGCCACACGCTAAACTTGGGCGACTTAAATCCCGTTGCGTCTGCAGCCGGGTTTAAACCCGGGCGCTTGGCCGGGACGTGGACGCAAAACCTGCGGCTTTGGAGGTGCGCAGAGGAAGACGTGTCCTTTGGGTTAAACTGTCTGGAAGTATTGGTTTCAAATAAATAAAAACGGGATTTTCTGCCCTTTCACCTACTCACCCCAGCAGCACGCTTCTTCGGAGGGGAGATATGTGCCTTCAGGGTCGCCTTCATTGCATGGCTAGTGCATCTGTCCATACATGATCTTCGCTTACTTTGTTTCAGAACAAGTATGTGCCTCCCAAGAACAGAGTTAAAGCGTTGCTACAGTGTCGATAGATAAGCCCTTCAGCGTACTGGTTGTGCGGTTGTTCTGGTGATCACTTTGCGTCTCGGGGAGAGAGAATTTATCTGTGGAAGGAGCCAGACTTATGGGTTGTTATACAAAAAAATCACAGCATATTAAACGTGCGGCTCCTGTTACTACGGAAGCTATTTCTCAATAACTGGAGCATGAGCAATAATACCTTTTAAATAGCAAGTGTGGAGAACCTTGCGTGCTTGCCGGCGGCCAGCACCGAGGTCCCACGGGCGCTGACACGCTCGCAGTACAGCAGGGCCATGCACTGATGTGAACTTCTCCAGAAGTAAAAGGACAGGGCAACCTGTGGTGCTCTAGGCAGAGGGATTAGGGCTTTTCTTAACACCTTTGTGACCTCGCTTTCCTGAGAGGGTTCTTTCTTTTCAAAGATTTTTAGCTCTGTATTTACCAGGGAAGAAGATGCACACTTTTTTTGAATAACAGATTCCCCTAAAGCTTGAGTAAACAAAGCCAGAGCAGTTTAACCCAAAGCTATCTTGAGTTACATATATTCCAAACTTCATTATCTGATTGCAGTACTTTTTATATTTATTATTTTTGAGAGAAAAAAGTCCTTTTATAAATCTAATCAAGTATGTATTAAGGTTCTTGTAGTTAATGAACCATTTAAATGGTTTTGCAGTGTAGCTCCAAATACTTACCTTTCAGACATGCTCTGCATATGATATTTTACAACTTGTTTAATTTTAGCAATATCGTTTGAGAGATCTCTATACCGGCAAACCTGAGGCAGTGCTGATCTACATTTTTCCCCCTTTTTGTTCTTTGTACTTGGGGGGAATTGAAAGCACCCAACCACTTATTCAGATTTATCCCCAGTTGTATTAGGCATAAATTTACCCACTATATTTACTCTTCATTGGGATGATAGCAAAAGAATGGGGAAATGCATAGTAAAAGAAGGATGCTAGAGTTTTTTGTCTGAACTACTTATCTACTAAGATTACATCATTCTAATAAAAACTATTAAATCAGTTAACACATATTCTTCCTAATCATCATAAAAGAAGCAAGAAAATTTTGATGGCATATCTGTAAGACACTTGTTCAGTTGTACTTAGTTGGAAGCAACAGTCATCGTAATCCTCCACAGACATACAGGTCACCAAGGAACAGTTCTACTATAATAATTTTTATTTTAATTCAATCAACTCCACATCAAATACTCTATAGCACTATAAGACTAAGTCTACAAATGACCTTCTCAATCTAGCCTTGAAAATCAGGCCTGGATGAGACATCCAAGGGAGGCCATAGTAAAATGGCAGAGCCACCACGGGCTGAGGAGAGACTAGCATTGCCCAGCGTGCTTTGAACTGGCCACTCGAGTGATCAGACTACTCTTTGATATATTCAAAACCACTTGTGGTACTTATATCAAATGACTATTTTTAAAAAGTTGAATAATATAATAAATGTAAACCCAAACTGTAACCGCTATTATTCTTTGCAGCAGTATGGCAAGATATAAAGGTCATATTTAAAGGTAGGCTTACAAGAGAGCCTGTGGTGAGACTCGGAAATCCAATATCAGAACTGAAAAGTTGTAGGAGGCTTTGTGGTCCTGGGTCGAGGGAGAGGCTCGGCTGTGACAAACGCTGCGCAGAGGGTAGAAAGGCACCTGGCTGAGGAGCCAGCAAGGGCAAGCTCTGAAGGTGCAGCAGAAAGTGCAAGATTTGTTCCAGTTGGGCTCGACAGGAACCTGGACACCTGAACTGGTGTCTTTGGGCCAGTCCCACTGTTCAGCCGTGAAACTGGATGGTGTGAGTTTCTGGCTCGTTGTAAACAGCTCTCTTCTCATACCTGCTATTAGATTTATGGGAGTACCTTAGATGCACCTATCTCTGGGCGCGATCCATCCTACGAGAAGTCTGACAGCTCCATAAAATGTGAAGATTGCCTTGCTGTCAGCTTCTTGACAGCCCTGCCTCCAGACGCTGCTCGTAGTGTTGCTGCAGTCAAGCCAGGGTTACCCGAGCAGGCACCCAAAAGTGTCCCCAGAGTGCTGGCACCAGACCTTCCCATGGGTGTGCCAGAAATTTCCCCTGGACAGAGGAAGAAAAAAGCTCAGCGTACGATTTCAGTGTCTAGAAAACAGCCCCATCTATTTCCTCAGTAACTGTTCAGGAGGGACTTACAACATCAGATGGGTGCCTTCTCCATTATCTCTGAAGTAAAGTAATGGTGTTTCTTTCATCATGCTGTACTCTGAGAGGAAAAGTTATCAATAACTGTGTTCAAGGAGGAGATTTTTTATATTTTCTCAGGCTTTTTAAATGTTTAATAAATCTTTCCCTGCATTTGTCTTTCCCTGCATTGTCCTTGGTCAATAAAAATAAGTTATGAAGCCGGGGGATATGGTAGTAGGTGACATGATGAATTATCTCTTTAAGAAGCAATGTGCTTTTCCTCTATAGATGCAATATTGTACTTCCCAGGTAGTCGCAAGAGGGCTCTTGTGTAGGAGCTCTTAGTCATTTTGGATGAGAATTAAACTTTTTATGTGCTTTGACAAAGTTTTAGCAGACTTTTGTATAGCTGAGTTCTACAGAAACCCCTCCTCCCTTTATTTGTGGGTACAGCTGAAGTAGGAAGATTCAGGTAGTAAACTAGTTTTTATTGGTACCTTTTACAAGCAAGACATCAACCAAGTTGTGTCATACACAATATAATCCTGTAGTTCAGCTCATAATCAGCCTGCAGAACTGAGCAGAATTCAAATTAGAAACCTTTTTAAAAATGTCATTCCATTAACAGCATTCCCTGTCAGGTACAGATAAAAGAGTTTTAATTTAAGCAAAAGGTGCTTTTTTTATGCATCAGTCAAATAAGATGCTAAATAGTTCGTTTCTGGTTTTATCTTTTCACTTTTAAAGGCTTTCAGATAATAGACTTGGAATTGAGTATCCTCGGCTGCAGTTAAGGTGGAAAGCCTCAGCCACTTCTCCACCCAGGTTTCCATAAGCAAGAGTGTGGGGGATGTAGTTCCCTGACCAAGTGACTTCACACCCTGAAGCAGCCTTACCACAGGCAAGGAGACTTCTCCTTCTGGAAACTGGCTCTTCCCAGTCTGAGCTCATTTCAGACATCAGCATCTTGAAGAGGCAGAAGAAGTACCCAACATAAGGTTTAGCTGTAACAAAACTATATGAATCCCAGTCTGTGGTCCCTGCTGGTGGAGATGTTTAAATGGACTCAGTGAGTGCTTTCCTGGCTTTAGGTTTGCAGAGGGACCCCCTCTGTGGTTTTGGCACGTGGCTAGAGTTGCTCTGCTCAGGGCACTTGACACAGCCATTGCTAAGCTCAGTCACTGTGCCTGACCATGGCAGAGCCAAGGACAGGCTCAAAGCCTGCTTCTCTCATCCTCAAAGGTTTGAGCCCTGCACAAAGTTCAGCTGTTGTAAAATGTGGGAACCAGAGAATGGTCCAAGATTTCTATGGGCCAAGAAGAGGGGTGCAAAAACCATGTGGGTTGAAAGCCCAGTGCTTTGGGCACTCAGTGTGGGAGGGGAAAGACCTGCATTTTCTCAAGATAATTTCCACTTTGCAGCTAAATACAGTTTAATGCCAAGTACAGAAACAAATCTGGAAACTAGCCCTAAAGCTGGACTACATGCCAAAACCGCTGCCTCATGGCATCTCCGCCTCAGTCAGATACACCCTGCTGATGCTGAGTATCTCCAGGTGTTCAGAAGCCGGCAAATATAGCTTGCATGGCAAAAAAGAGATGTAGATTTGAATTGTTCTAGACTTCCAGCTTCCCGGATGGGTGTGTTAACCATGAGACTATTAGGTGAAAGGTGGGCTGCCCACACCGGGGGGGATGCGGCTCAAACTTGGTTCTGTGAGGTGAGGTGCTTCACTGGCCTGACATTTCCGTCATTGCAGAGTTCAGTCCATCCCGCAAGTAAGCTCAGGAGTGAGAATATAAAGGGAAGAAGACAGAGTGTAAATCTAAAAGCTCCTCAGAGCATTATGTAACTATGGAAGACATCAACTGTGAAAATGAAAAGATTATGTTATAGTCATGTGAATAAAGCAGATGCTTCCCATTACAAATGTTGAAAGATGTTTCAGGCGTGGAGATGGTTTCTGATATCAGTATCTGATACTCTCTCTTGCTGAAGTTCTGAGTTGTCATCCGCCTCCTACTAGATGCTGTTAGAAAAAGGAAGGAAACCTGTAATTCCCAGCCTAAGTTTTCATGTCAAATATCTTAGCAGTTACATGTTTTCAACAGCTTTTAGATTCACATTTCTTATTTTTAACTCTGTACTCCCACTGCTCATTTTGCTTTTTCACCTTCTTCCAGCTCTGCCTTCATATCTTCCCAGAAGCCTTCTGTCTCAGTCCTTACCAATCAAGCTAATTTCACAAGTGTTGTCATTAAGAATAGATAAAGATCTTTTAAATAAATTATTGTCTTTGCTTAGAAAGATCCAGATGACCAGATGTGCTGGCCAATGCCGGCGGTCTATTCGGCTGAGGGAGCCCATCTTCTTGTTAAAAACAATTTTGGACTAACTCAGAGTTGCACCAATTTCAGTTGACCCACATACTGCGCTGTATTACTCTTGCTTACCCACTGTAGCTCTCAGTCTTGGTGTTAGGGAGATGCATCTACAAAAAAGTGTTAGATCAATCGGAGGTGGAAACTACAGGTAATATATATCATCAAGCCCTCGCAGTGAACAGAACCGAGGTAAGCCCTAATGGTCAGGCTTGCCATGAAGGCTTATGGTGTTTAAGAAATACTACTCAAATATTTGTCAAAAAAGCCTCCTCTTCAAACCAAACTTCTTATCTTGAAACATTCAAAGAGAGAAAAATCACGTAGCATACCAAACTGCTGTAGTATAGCCCTAGCTCCATGTAGGTACAGAAGAGTGGCATGGTGGTGTGAGGAATTCTGCATTGCTGTTTCCCACCTTCTCCCCACATTCTGCGCACACCGAAGTGCACCTGGAGTATGGGAGAAATAATTGCAAATATCTGCTCTTGCACGTAGTTGCACTCATTTAGTTCTAGAATTATCTGCTGAGGTTGTTATCAGTAGTACTAGATTGTGGGGCTGAATTTCACCACGTATATCATATTTCTGTTTTGAATTGTGGTTATCAATACAAAAAAGACTTCAGCCCTGTAAATACAGGTTCCTGGTATTACTAACTGTATCCATCACGGTTGCTGTTCTTGCGTTTTGCTTCAGACACAAAGCTTTGCAAAGAGAGTCACAGATACCAAGGATGCAGTTATATTTAATTCAAAGGTATAAAAATAGGAAATGGATTCTTTTGAGTGTTCACTTTATTATGTTGCTAATGAATTATAAAATATATATATCATCAAAATAAATATTCTTGAAATTGCTTCCTAATGAATCACTCAGACAATGTGCCTATTCAGTTGTGTCAATGATTAATTATATTCTTACCTCCTTCCTGGAATACAAATGCTTTTATTAAAGCAATCCAAAGACAGTAAGACAACAGACTCATTCTTATGGTCATTCATTCAGCTGTAGATTGATAGAGTGTTCCTTTCAGCGTTTTTAGAGTGTATCTGAACAGCTGCAAGTGGCTGTGACATAAATGAAAGTTCATGTCACCTTAAGCAGAATGAGATGGAAGACAGTCTATTCATCCAGTTTCAGCTTATCAGTGCACAGTCATTAAATACTAATATTATCTGGAGCACTGTGATAAATGCAAAGCGTACCATGCCAGCTATGGGCGTCATCAGATGGGAGCCTTTTTACAACATTCTGATGCACGGAGGTGAATTATTCCAGAATATTAAGCATTTCATTAGTTCTCAGCCTCGAGATACAGCTTTAAAAGTGGCCAGCCTCACAGAAAAAAAATCATTATCGCTGAATGCAGTACTTGCAAATTGGTATTTATGAAGTTCAGCAACTGCTACTATTAAAGAGCCTCAGAAATTTTTGTATAGGTGTCATCATTTCTGCAAGTCTGAAAAGCAGTTGCTTATTTGCATAATGGCATTCACATCATTGTTGAAAGATTAGGACTGATTTAATGAAAGTGGTCATGGGCAGAGAAAAATGCTTTTGCACTGAATTTAAATAAGTAAATCCTGAGTTGAGGTATTCCTTTTTGCCTTCCCAGCACAAGGCACAGAGAAAACGTTGATGGCCACCTGTCCTTGGCACCGATGGGCTTCATGCCAGTGAAGATAATTAATTATGTCGGTTCATATACCCAACTACCTGGGTGTCAGTAAGCAGATTACTTTAATCTAGTAAATCAACATGTGCATTTACGTGGAAAGAAAGAAGCATGGGAGAATTAGTTTAGTATGGTTTATCTTGCATAATGTGAAGCAACCAATTTACAGTGGTGGGAAATGAGGAGGGGTAGAAGCGAGTGGGAAGGAACCACACCTGGCTGTCGGATGCAATGCCTTCAGGGTGTACAGTTTAGCCAAAATCGATGAAAGTTAAAGGAAAAACCAAAATACAAAGAATACATTATGAAGCACATCCAGACTGTTTTGATACTCTCTGTATGAAAAATATTTGATTCAAGTGGAAGTTTAGTAAAAAGAAATACTCAGAGTTATCTTGTACTTAGGCTGTGGCAAAAAAAAAAAATCAGTAACTTGCAGAAGACGACAGTAAGGGTTTTAAAAATGTGAATATTTTGTAAATGTTTTAGATGACGAAGAAAAGGCAGAGCACCTGAACCACAGCTGACTGCATTTGATAGTGCTCTTTTTCTTCAAAGTGCAACATTTACATGTGGGAAAAATGACATTTTAAAAAAAAAAACATAGCAAGGAGAACACAATTTCCTTCACCTATTAATATGCCTCTTTCTTGCTTCAAACCTACCTTTGTTTTCACACATAGAGTTCACCAAATATAGTCAGTGGCCCTCTGGGTAGGCCATTTCCAAATCCATTACAGAAAAGGAGGCTCTGAGTTCAGGGGAGCTTAGGTGTAGCTCCGGATGAAGAAAGATTTGGGGTAGGTCCTGCTGTTGAAAATCCTCACATGGGGCAAAACCCCACATCCCAGCTGTTGCACTAATTTTGCCTCAGTCAGCTGTGAGGTCCCATAGCCTGGTTGGCCAGGATGAAGTAGGCACTTGTCACAGGTGGCAGACAGATGCAAGCCAGGACCATGAGTGCCTCCAAGTCCTGCCATGCGAAGGGGGAGCAGCTCCCATGGGCTGTGTGGCAAGGAGGGAGGGAAAACCTGAGAAAAGGCTCCTGGGGAGACTGTGACCTCCCTTGCTCCCTCCTCGCAGGCTGCCAGGGTCAGCCTGTCCGGGCAGAGCTGGGTACGGCTGCTCTCCCCGAGCCATTGTGAGGGGGGGCAGAGGTGCTGGCTGCAGGGAGGCGGCCTGACTTGGCACCGGCTCCCCGGGCTGCTTGGGCAGAACGGTTCTTGCAGGAGCTGCTCAGCCACTTTCTGCAAAGTCCATTTGTCCTGCTTACTGCCAAGAAGCCTCTGGCTAACCAGGCTCATCGGCCTGAAGTAGCAGCTGTGACCTGACATGAGAATTCATTTGTGCCTCCCTCATTCAGGTACAGATGAAAAAAGTATAAGCAAAGGAGTGCTAGTGCACTGGCTCTGTGGTGCAGCATTAGGAGAGCTGTCTTGTCCCCCAAAATCCTCACCTGGGGCTTCCCAGGCACCAGAGAACATCTGGCTTCTGAACCGTCCCTGCAGGTCGCTCCCCCGCTCCTCACCTCCAGGTGCTTGCCCAGACTCTGCCCGTACCCAGGACCAGACAGACTGAGGGAAACAGCCAGCAAAGAAGCAATTACTGGGTTAATGAGCTCTGTTGTCACTATGACAGCATATTTCTATGCCATGGAAATCAGCAGGAGGGTGCAAGTGCAACAGAATATGAAAGATTAGCAAGTATCGGTACGTCAGGGCTTGTGAATTTCTTTTCCCCAAACAGGAACATGATGCTGTTCTCGCTGAACAGCGTGTACGTGAGGCACCTTTGCTGTATATTAGCAGTACAAATCTATTAGCGAGCCAGCCCAGTGGGAGGGAAAAATCAATACATTGAGGGAGGAGGGAGTTCAGAATACATGTACTCATATCGGGCTCATATATACAAGCTTAGATAAGAAAATGGATAACAATCGAAATTCAATTTAGGGGCTTCAGAAACAGCTTATTCTTTCTGGAAAGTGTCATCCACTTCAACATATTCCTTTATCTTCTTCTCCCTTAATAATCCCTCCTTTAATCCCTCCCTTAATAAGGATATTGTCTTTCAATTGAGTTAACTTTCCTGGTTGTTTAATTACTTTAAAAGAGTGTCTCGATTGCTCTTTTCATGATCTGTTTTCAGGCATGTTTGCCTGCGCTTCTGTATGTCAACTGAGAATATATTTTTCTTTTTTCTTTTCTGGAATTATCTTTACAATTTGTAGTGCATGTTTTGACTAAACACATTCAGCCAAAAGAGTAACACAGACAGATCTAATTGCAGACCCATAGGCTAAAATGTAGCATCAATGGGATTGCTCTCAAAAATGAAGCTGTTCAGAAGTATTTATGAAAATAACAATTGAATTGTGTTCTTGAAAAGTGGAAATTTGGGAAGGTCATTCTGTTTATCAATGTAGATTGCCTGCCATGATGCCAATAGACTATGTATCAGCGCACACAAATAAATGATACTAAAAATTACACTACTTTTGCACTTATTACATGCGTAGAAAATTACGTCTGGAGTATCTGAACATGAATGATGTACTCAGATACTACAGTGATGGGCTGCATATGTAAATCAAAGGGGAGTAAGTGGAAAAATACCTTGTGCTATTTTTTCCCTGCTTCTGTGCTAAAGAGTAGATACCTTTCTGAAGTAAATATGTGTGGACAGATACATATGAGAGAGCTATCCAAGCTAATTTTCAAATCACAGCCCTCTGAGCATGCTAATTTACTGTGCTAGGGTATTTCTATGCAATAGTTGTACAGTGGACGTATCTAGTTAGCGTGAAGCTAACTCAGCACTGTCTGTGCTAGCTCAGCCCTGGAGGCACATAGATGCACTAGAAATCATGACCAGAAGTTTTCAAGAAGCAAGGTGGAACCTAAAGGGTTAATATTTTACTTTTGGTTATTATTTGCACCTGATACAAGGTATTACACAGAAAAAAAAAGTGGAAACATCATTTACCAAACTACCTTTTACCGTATGGTCTGTGGAGTAAAGGAGCAACAAACAAACAAACAAACAAACAACAACCCCAAGAGTGTGTTATGTCTGCAGAACTCCAAAATATTTCCCAATGTGCTGATCAGCTCTTATGTTTATCCTTAAGAAATGTTGTAGCACTGGCTGTAATACACTGAATATCACAAGATCCAGCTTGAACAGCCTGAGAATCTCATCCTGCTGCAAATTGCAGGGAAGGGAAGGGAAGGGAAGGGAAGGGAAGGGAAGGGAAGGGAAGGGAAGGGAAGGGAAGGGAAGGGAAGGGAAGGGAAGGGAAGGGAAGGGAAGGGAAGGGAAGGGAAGGGAAGGGAAGGGAAGGGAAGGGAAGGGAAGGGAAGGGAAGGGAAGGGAAGGGAAGGAAGGGAAGGGAAGGGAAGGGAAGGGAAGGGAAGGGAAGGAAAGGAAAGGGAAAGGAAAGGAAAGGAAGGAAAGGAAAGGAAAGGAAAGGAAAGGAAAGGAAAGGAAAGGAAAGGAAAGGAAAGGAAAGGAAAGGAAAGGAAAGGAAAGGAAAGGAAAGGAAAGGAAAGGAAAGGAAAGGAAAGGAAAGGAAAGGAAAGGAAAGGAAAGGAAAGGAAAGGAAAGGAAAGGAAAGGAAAGGAAAGGAAAGGAAAGGAAAGGAAAGGAAAGGAAAGGAAAGGAAAGGAAAGGAAAGGAAAGGAAAGGAAAGGAAAGGAAAGGAAACCAATATGAGAAACAAACATACCAAGCACAAACATTAGACTGGGTTTAGAGTGCTACTGGGATATTTTGTCGTTACAGTTAAGATTTTGATATCTCGTGTGGGTTATATTACAGAATCATAGCATCATTAAGGTTGGAAAAGACCTCTAGGATCATCAAGTCCAACTGTCAGCCCAACACTACCATGCTTCCTAAACCATGCCCTGAAGTGCCATGTCTACACACCTTTTGAACACCTCCAGGGATGGCGACTCCGCCACCTCTCTGGGCAGCCTGTTCCAATGCCTGTCCACTCTTTCAGTAAAGAATTTTTTCTTAATTGCAATCTAAACCTCCCCTGATGCAGCTTGAAGCCGTTTCCTCTCGTCCTATCACTAGTAACTTGGGAGAAGAGACCAACACCCACCTCACTACAATCTCCTTTCAGGTAGCTGTAGAGAGCGATAAGGTGTCCCCTCAGCCTCCTCTTCTCCAGGTTAAACAACCCCAGCTCCCTCAGCTGCTCCTCATATTACTTGTTCTCCAGACCCTTCACCAGCTTCGTTGCCCTTCTCAGGACACACCCCAGCAACTCGATGTCCTTCTTGTAGTGAGGGGCCCAAAACTGAACACAGTACTCGAGGTGCGGCCTCACCAGTGCCAAGTACAGGGGCACGATCACCTCCCTGCTCCTGCTGGCCACACTATTCCTGATACAAGCCAGGACGCTGTTGGCCTTCTTGGCCACCTGGGTACACTGCTGGCTCATGTTCAGCTGGGTGTCAACCAACACCCCCAGGTCCTTCTCTGTCTGGCAGCTTTCCAGCCACTCTTCCCCAAGCCCATAGTGTTGCATGGGTTTCTGTGACCAAAGTGCAGGACCCAGCACTTGGCCATGTTAAACCTCATACAATTGGCCTCGGCCCATTGATGAAGATCAATAAGTTGTTGAAAATTTTCACAGATAATTTAGTCTTAGTCTTTATCGTCATGTGCAGGCCCAGCAAGTGGTGCTGCAGCTGCTGATCAGCAGGAAGGTAGTTCATCTGACTGGCTCCATAGTCTGCAATTCTGTGTCTGATTCTCCTGCTAATGTACCCTTTGAGTTTTATGCCTCTTTTTGTCAGATCAGGTTCAAATGAAGGAGTATTCAGAAAATAAGGGGATCTTCTACTAAACTTCATTAGAACCCATCCTGATCTTTTATACTGAGACAATCATTTAAGCCCTGATTCATGAGTTTCAATATCCCTTCCAACATTAGTGGAAAACAAGCCAGGAGAACTCTGAGTGTGGTTGCCCAACCTTCTTTCGAATCCTGCTGATGTCTTGACCTGTGTGATTTTTTCTGGAAATGAGTGCTGGGAAATATGTCATATGGACAATTATTCATTTTATTGGTGCTGGATTCCCTGCATTGTCATTTCACTGAGGAATTTTTCCTGGCTGGAGTAACAGCAAACCCTTTTTCTAGGGAATAATCGTTATAGCTTTTATAGGTGAACATCACCTTCTCAGACCTTCAGTTCTTTGAAAATGTCAACAGCAATTGAATAAGAAAAAGCTGGCTATGCTGTCTGCTTGAATTTCCAGAAGGCTTTCAGCAAGGTTCTTCACCAAAAGCTTTTAAGGAAGCAAAGCAGCCGTATGGCAAGAGGCAAGGTTCATGTATGGATAAATAATTTATTAAAAGAAAGGAACCAGAGGGTGGGAGCAAATGCGGATTCCTCATGATGATGCGAGATTGCAAAGAGTATCCTGTAAGAAAATCTGTGCTGGGACTTGTAGATGCACTAGAAATCATGACCAGAAGTTTTCAAGAAGCAAGGTGGAACCTAAAGGGTTAATATTTTACTTTTGGTTATTATTTGCACCTGATACAAGGTATTACACAGAAAAAAAAAGTGGAAACATCATTTACCAAACTACCTTTTACCGTATGGTCTGTGGAGTAAAGGAGCAACAAGCGAACAAACAAACAAACAACCCCAAGAGTGTGTTATGTCTGCAGAACTCCAAAATATTTCCCAATGTGCTGATCAGCTCTTATGTTTATCATTAAGTATTGCAGTATATCATTAAGAAACGTTGTAGTATAAAACAGTCATATAAGACATGGAAGGAGGAGTGAGGTTTGCTGGTGATGCAAACGTAACCATTTTTTCAGGATAGCAAAGATGATTGTGCGGAGCTGCAGAGGGAGCTTGCTAGTTGGAGCAGGCAATAAAATGTCGGGTGAAATTTGATGTAGACAAATATGAAGGTAAGGGAAAAACAATCCTAATTTCATACATAAAAAGATAGGCTGATTGCTCCCCTCAGCAGCAAAAGCTCTGGGTAGATCCATGAAAACTAGCCATGCTTGCTATCAATATGCAATCTAAGAGGTAAAGCAAGTATTAACTTGCCAGGAAAGAAAGAGAGAAAACTGGTTGTCATCATCATGTCACTATATAAGTTCATGATTTGCTCATCTGTTCAATACTGCATGTGGTTCTGGTCTTTCTCAAAAAGGTGTAGAAAGGCTGAAAAAGTTTCAGCAAAGGGCAACAAGGATGATCAAAAGTATGCAACTGCTTATGTATGAGGAACAATGAGAGAGGGAATGAAACAGTCTGGAAAAGGGACAACTAAATGGGGCGGGGGGGGGTTCACAAAAGTTTAAGAAATCATGAAAGGCATTGAAAGAGGGGATCAACAGCACACTCCCGGTAGAGGAATGGGACACCGTCACGTGAGGGTAGTAGGGGGCAGGTTCAGCTGACAGCACAGGAGTTGTTCCACTCTCAGGGTGTCCTTGGGCTGTGAACTCCTGCTCACAGGCATCGTGGATGCTCAAAGTTTGCATGGACTCAAAGGGCACAGGACAAGCTTGTGGAAAAGAGCTTTGCTGAGGTTACAGGATGCTGCAAATGTACTTGGTAGCAGGACTATGCATGTTTCCGTGTTCTTGTGCTCTTCCCTTGGAGTACACCAGCTTGCAGTCACTGCTGGAGACAAGGCGCTACCTTAAAGAATAATTCTGCTCTTGTGCTTTGAAAAGCTGTTTTAAACTTAAAAAAAAAAAAGCAGAACTGTTTTTGGCCAAGGATCCTGATCTGCAATTTGGAAACAGAAACCTACAGTGAAAAGACAGACGTGCTATTATTTTTCTCTTTACATTTGAGCCTGGTGTTGCACTCTCTCAAATCACCTTCCTTCCTTGTCTCTCCCAGCTGGGAGCACTCATGGGGAGCCCCTTGTTTAAGTACAAGCCGTGTTTGTGACCACCGTGGTCTCTGAACACATTTCCACCACTCGACTGTAGTACACTGCAATGTTATTCACAGCATTAGGTTTTTCAGTAAACATGGGACTCCTTTGGGCAAAACCACATTAAACATGAGACTGATTAGGCTTGGGGGCTATCAAAATGTCCCAATCATCTTTATCACTGTCTATCCGTTAGAAATGATCAAAGAAGATACAATTGTTTAAAAAATACTGAACATAATTTCAAACTGCATGGGAAAACCAGTAACACTCTGCTTTGGAGTAAAGCCATGCTTTTACTTAGTACTAAAAGCAACCTAAGGCTAACCATGAGTTGGTTACACTAAGTGGTAGGCTGTGTTTAACACCATGTTTTAGCTGCCATTTGTTAGCCCGCTACATTTCCTTTGCGAAAAAGATAAGCTTTGGTCTGATCGATTCAGTTGCTGCTAATGATGGGCAAGGGATTTTAGAAAGCATCCCTGGGGTACAGACAACACTGCTGGGCTGTTTTCCTTCCTCCCAGAGTTTTCTTGTGGCAGGGGACAATGTAATTCTTTGTCTTTAGCAGTTAATTTGCATCTGTTGCTGTCTCTCATCTGTTGTTCTTATTTTCCACGTCTGAGACTGTCATACTTTGTTCTTGGCATAATGGGTTTCGGTGAGCATGTGTGATGTCATGAAGAGGATTATTAGCTTCTAAATTATGACAAGGGAGAGCAGATGAAGTCTTAAAGCAAAAGATCTTATTTCCTTGAAACAACACTAAAATGAAATTAAATCAGAGAAGGAATTGAAAAATAGGGAATAGGAGGTATAGACAGAATTGTTTATAATTAGCTTGTTGTTTTCTTCTGTATAGACCAGATGCTTTTTGCACTGTTTGTTAAATAGACCCATCATTCCTCTATGAAATAATCTCTTACAAAATAGACAAAAAAATTCCTTCTTTTAGATCACTGTTGCTGTGCCAGCAGAAGAATAACCATATAGGGCAGCAATTCCAAATAGCAAATCTCCGAGGCTCATGACTTTTTGGCACCTTCTGGGACTGGAATGGACTCTGTGGGTCCCCACTCTCTGTACAGACACCAGGAAAAGCCACTCTGCCTGGAAGCTGCCGCAGCTGTCTGAGAAATGCTACCAGAAATGCCACGTTCTTCCCTGAGACCTAGGTGATTTAGGGCTCCGAACAGGAACCTGACTGTGGCTGGGTTACCTTGCCATGAGGCTATGACAGGCATCAGATCTTGCCCCTTCTCACAACAGGGGCATTTGCCTCACAGCTGAGTGAGGAGGCGGCATTGGTCGTCTTCTTGCCCACTGGCCCTTGTTCACCTGCCCTTGTGAGATATGGCTGGACATGAATTTAATCCTTCCTTCACTCATTGACTTTGGGGTAGTCTGTGGGAAGAAGAGGTGTGGCTCGCCCTTCCTCCACTTGGAGCCAAAAGCGTGATTTATTCGACTGGTGAGCGAGTGACCATGACTTCTATGAGTATTTTTTACTCTGATATTGGCCAGAGAGGCAGGGACACCACCCCAGCCCTTCTCAGGGAGTACCTGGAAGCAAGGCACTGCTGCCTTCACCCATGTTACACCTTTGTGGGGTGGGTGTGTGCTCTGCTGCATGTTCCAGATGGGTTTTACATGCAAGATATTGAGTGTCTGGCTTGTAGGACCCCATGAAGTTTAAGTGTGGGCTGGATACCTTATTGTTAAACTCAATCACAACATGCATTTGCATGTCCAAAAGATAGCATTTAAGAAATTTAGGTACTTAAGTCTAGATGCTTGTATGATAGAACTGGAAATCATCTAAGTAAAAATTTCCAGAGCCTATGTCTAAGAATTGGACTTAGGGGCCTGCAGAGACAAGGCAGTGATAGCTTAGTGCCCAAATCCTTTTTGCAGCTCTCTGTTTGGGGCACATCGAACCAGGTGTGGAGTGAATGCAGAAGACTTTTAACCAGGCTTAGGATGAGATCTCCACTTCTTCTGAACCAGTAGAAAATATTTTCTTCATTGAACAGTTGAATGCAGAAAACATGAGTTCAAAAAACCAAGCCAGTATCACTGGGAGCCAATATACAACAACTTCACTTTTCAGGTCTGCAGAGCATTCATAAATGGTTTCTACTGAAAAAATGGGCATATGAAATAAACTCCAAGAGCAAAGAGTCAGCATCTGAATGGATGAAGTAAGCTGCCAGTCTTTGAAGTAGCCCCAAACGCACCCTGAAATCCATACTCACACTGGTAACCAAAAAGCTTTGCACTACAAAGCTTCGGCTGCTGAGACCTCACCCTTGAAAAGAGCTAACTTGGTATCTAAGTTCAATTCGTTGTCATCTCAGTACAAGACCCACTTGAAAATAACAAAATGCATCTGGTAAAGACTATATTTATATTTGTAGTTGCTGCACAGTTTCAATTTTTGAAGCCAACGGAGTGAGTATAAATTCTGTGTTTGTGGCGTCCGGGTAGTATTAAAACATATTTAAGCACTTGGATTGTAAAGTTATGAGTAATCTCCTCAGGACAGGGATTTTGGGTGGCAGAGGTGTGACTGGGCATCCACTTTCAAACACTGCTCTGGCAAAGGAGGTAAAAATAACTAAGCTTTTCCTGGGGCAGCTAACACCCGGGCAACTTGAGGCTTTTCTTGCAGAAGTCTTTCAGCCTTGCTGTCCATGTTGTGGGCATACATGTAGTGTGCTTGTATGAGCCAAGGTCAAGCTTTTATTACGGTCAGTAGAGACCTAGGGATGCAGCCAAGTGCCCAAATGTGAGCACCTACAGCTATTTGAGATGTCATGGAGTATCCTGGCTGGCTCCAGCTGCCTCTCCGGTGGGCTGTGGGTCTCCTGCAGAGCCTGGGTCCTATCTGCAAGCCCTGTGTGGACCCTCAGACACCCCTGAGCACCAAAGACATCTTACATGTAGGCATCTGAATTTAGGTGTCTTAATCTAGGGCTGGATCCCTGCCAGGGGCAGGTTTCAGGTGTCCAGACATAAGAAGGTTGTTCAATTTGAGATGCTCAAGGGTGCTTCTGCAGGGCTGGCACATACCACCCAAGACCTGGGAAGTCTGCAGCCTTTGGGAGAGCATCTGGAGACTGAGGGGATGCCCGAGGGCATCTCAAATACCACTAGACACCCATGTGTGGGCAACTGAACTGCTCCCCTAATGACACATCATTGAACTGGTAATACTTAGCAAGCACAGATGAGCTTATCTGACACAGCACTGTGCAGGACATAGTAGGTTACTCTTCTAAAGATCTTTTAAAAATATATCTTTATTTTTCCTGAACAACATAGAGCTATAAAGGACATGCACTTCCTAGCTGAATTACATTTAAACAGGATTCCTGAGTAGACTTCATGCAGCCCCCATTCTCTGTTCTTTTTTTATCCATAATTCTACCTTTTCTTATTCCCACTTTCGCCCTTCTACTTATGAAAGAAGCAGTGCTGAAAACACTCTGGAGAAGTGTAAATCATTGTAGCTTGCTTGAATTTGATGAAGTTAGGAGAATTTATATTAGGGAAAGATTTTGTCTTTTCATCTTCAGCTGTCAGGGATTCCTCCAGCTCTCTTTGCTGTAATACCCCAGAGGTGCAAAACTATATGCTGAAAAAGTATTGTGTAGTTTATTCAGATGGTGAAGAATTATCTGTTTATTATAAACCACAGAATACTGTTGAGAATTTATTAGGTTTAAAGATTTTGAGAGAAAAAAAAATGCATTTTCTTTGTGATATTTTGATTAATTCTGATGTGACATGAAACTCATTGTGTGTCTTGCACAGAACACACTCCCATATTATATGAAAGAAAGACTTGGAGAGCAGTAATAGATGTGATGTCTAAGGGTAACTGCACTGATGTGGAAGAATATTCTTCATGTAACAGAGGCATCACAGCCTTTAAGACATAATTTTCTGGGTATGTAAAACACAAGATTACTTTTCCCTTTCAGTATAATGGAATCTTGTCAGGAATTATGAATGACGATTTTTATTTTTCAGGTTTTAGCACATTGCTAAAGAAGTGGAATTTTTTCCTTATGACAGAGACAATGGCTAATACTTTACTAGGCATGAAAATAACACTAACAAAGATTGGATGAATCTGCAAAAGGCATTGTTAATAGAGCTGACACCAGAAGTTAATCTTAACATTTTTTTGCTGCTGGCAAACTAAAAGATATTTTCCATTTCCCTCTGAAGATGTGTCCATGAGATCCATTGTAGCACTATGGTAAATGGGCAAGAATGAACTAAAAATGGGATGCTATAAACTGAATTGTCCGAAAGGCTTAAGAAAAATCTTCCAGTAGGTTCCTCATATCTTCATCCTCGGCCTCTTTAAACTGAGCTCAGTGCACACATGGCTTCCAGTAACATTACTGGGAAATGCAGTGTGGCGGTAACAGCATCCACTGCCCATTTTACTGCTGGAATTATTTCTGCCCTTCCCCGCCTGTCTGTAGCACCCACAGCATCACCACACTTTCTGACAGGAAAGGTCGCCCTTCCTTGGTGAGGCCAGGTGGCCACTGGTGGGAAGTGTCACCGGTGGGAGGTGACGGACCCAGGCCCTGGGCGCAATGCCTAAGCGTGGCAGGGCTCGGCTGCTGGCGTGGGGCCGCAGAGCCATGGGAGGCTGGTAGCTCCTGGGCTGTGCGTAACTCTGACTCAGGTTTTGTTTTCTGAAAAATGAAGATGATGAAGGAGGCTGAAACCTACAATTTCTCACTACCGTTTCATACTCCTCCTTGAAGATCGGAGTTTTACCTGCTGCCTCCATCTGAGACCATAAGGGAAAGGGAAACCAAAGCATGCAGAAGGGGGAAAAGAAGAAAGCCTGCTGCTCCTGTGATGCAGACCCATTGCACAAAGCAGCTGGAGAGGGGTCGAAGCCAGTTTTCATCCACTGGGCAGAATCATTTGCAGAGGAGACTTACAAGAGGGAAGAAACTTGCAGCCAAATATGAATTTGGGAAGACTAAAATTTAAGTGCTGGAAATTCAACAGAGGACACATGAGGAAGCCTCTTGATCCAGCAAAACTGTCACTGCAGTAAAAATAATAAGCAAAAGGTCACTGATTATGAATGGAGGATGAGAAATATTCCCCCAAGTGCTACTCTGAGATACAGGCAAGAATTTGGTGGGTGACACTGATTAATGATATTGTGCACTAGCTCCCGTTGAAAGCTTATATTTTTTTTTAGCAGCAATCTGGTACGAAAAACCAGGGGACCAGAAGCAGACCTGTTCTTTGAGAAAGCTTTACAAAATTAAAGGTGGAAACATACCAAAAAACTCTCACAATGCTTTAGAAAAAGCTTGGAAGTCTTATGATAATGTAGGGTTTTTCAGTGCACGAAGGACTGTGAAGGGCAACAATAGGAGCAAACAGGACCCCGTATTTTTGGACCACACAGTGATGTGTTCGTGACAAATTCAGTGAATTGTTGGAAACGAGTCTCACAAAATGTTGGCAAAGGCAAGTAATTTCATTTTCAAATTGCTTCTCTTTTGGGATAGAGGAGTTTACTTTTTTCTTTCCCCCTGGACAAATGACACATTTTCTTCATTAAAAATGAATGTTGGGACATGTGTTTCAGTGGGGGGGGGAAGACATTAAACATTGAACCCATTATTTCTGAGTTTGGCCAGAAAACTGAAAACCATATTTTGCACAAGTAGCAGGGACAGAAAATGAAAGTTATAAGGCAGACACCAAGACTGCACTGGCATCAGTGTTAGCATCTATACTGCAGTCAGTAATGTTAGAAGAGAGGAGGAAAAAGAATGAAAGGAAATCAGGTCAATTAAGTGTCAGTTGTCAAATGAGCTCATAATTAAGTGTGAGTAGAGCAAAAGATGTGTAGGTGTTTAAAGGAGCTTCTGGTAATAACAGCCAGCATCAAAATCTTCGTTCTGTCTTGTTCAGAAAGCAAAGAAATTGGGAAATGCCTTCATAGGCCCTTGCATGAATCCAAGAGGTAAGATAGCAGTAACGCATAGGTATTTACATAACCCTTTGCATAAAACCGTCTCTGAGCATTTTACCTATTTTTCTCTTTCAAACCACTGTGCTGCTTAACCTTCCCACAGGCTGGCAAAGCTACCTCAGATCATCACAGGGGATGAAGAAACACAAGGACTGTGCGTAGAAGTGCAAGTCCTTTGGTTGAAAAATCTCATCAGTGATGGGGCGCCACATTCAAAGAAAACTTGACCTCACTTCTTATAATCTTATTCCTTTCTAAATGTTAAATGGTTTCAGTAACTTTCTGCTATGGCTCTTTTATCCAGCAGAGACCACAAGGGCTGAAAAGGGTTTTAAGAATGAAGCAAAGAGGTTTTTACAACCTCTTCCTCAGTTTTCTCCCCACATCTTTCTATCCTGAACAATCTTCAGGATGCATTATGGAGACTTGAGAATGCTCATGCTTTTTTTCCTTCTTTTCTATTTCAACAGTAAATTTTACCTAAAACTGATCAGCTCCGGTTCAGAAGGGATTGTCCGCACTTTTGTGGTGAGAGTTACCTCCATGGTCCCATGGGCTGTTATCTACCTTCTGTGCTTTCTTCTACAAATTCTGCAGATTTTTTCCCCCAAAGTTTCAGCTGTCACAGGTGATTGCAAGTTTTTATTAGCATGTAATAATTTTTTTTTTTCTTTTTTAAGTTCTGCTAAGCACTCAACCCTGGTAACATCTTGTGGTGGGCAGTGCTGCAGATTGATCATGCATTGTGTGAAACCGTTCCCCTTCACTGTCTGTAAAATCTCTGCCTCTTTATTTTCTTTTAATGCCTTTTTGTTTCTAAAGTGCAGATTTCAGTATCCAATTTACCATCTCTACAGTGTTTATTTTCAATATATCTTTCATGCCCTCCCGCTTTGCTTCTCTCTGAACGAAGAATTCCTTATTTTTCAGTCTCTCCTAACAGGCATCTGACTGACTGTTTTTCATATGTGCTTTCCTACTTTTGCTCCATCTTTTCAATGTAGAACCAATGCAGTTCAATGCCAAATTTCAGAGGAGTCTTAATATCTTCAGTGTCTGTCCTCTTCCTTATCAGTGCTGGAGTTTGGGGGTTGTTTTTTTGTTTGTTTGTTTAATTCTAAATATTATTTGCAGATATGTTTTTACTGGATAGTACATAGGTCAGGGTGGGACTTTCCAGGGCTCAAATTGAGGAGGCGCAGCTGGGCATCAGGCTGCCACATTTCTAATGCTGAGCCTCCCCCAAGGGCAGGGCTGGGAGGGAGCCACTATTTCTGGAAAGCCTGCAGGACTATCCAGGGTGAGCTGCTGGTATGGGGCTGGTCAGGGGAGCATCCCAGGGACAGGTCAACAGCTCCCCAGCCTCCTCCCTATGGTACAGACTCTGCTCCTGCCATCCCTTAGCGCATTCTCTTGCTCGCCCTGTTGCCGAGTTTGGCCGTGATAATTAACGACCTGCACTTCCCAGGATCGGTCAAGGACTCAGTTAAATATAGGCACAAAATTAGCAGTGGCAGAACTGCTGTAGTAAGTTATCTCTCAAAAGGTATTTGAGGGTCCTTTTGCACCGTCGACACAGCAACTTCAGAACTGTGTTAGTATGAAAATTTCCCTGCTAATTTTGGGTCTGATCTGAAAGTTCATTGACCAAAAGGGAAGATTCGCACCAGTTGTTGTGGTTTAGATGGGGACTGCCTTCTACTGCCAGTCAGTTTCTGGCTTCCAGTACTGAAAACCTGGGGCAGGGGGACAGCAGTTCTCTTTGAAGTATCTCAAAACTCCCCCATTCTGTTGGATTTTATTCGATTTAGACATTGCTGGCTGTGTTTACCTGAAATGAGGATAGGGAAATAGAGTGCCAGACAGACATAGTCTTTGTGTCTCCACAAAAGATGCAAACAGCACAGGGTTCACAGGAGGCGAAGACCACATCGTCTCGGGGGGCCTGTGCCTCTGAGACAGTTGCTGCGACAAGTGGCTGCCTAGAGGGAAAACCACCATTAGGGCTGAAAGCTCTGCGAGCTGCACATCTTCCAGCACGGAAAGCAAAACAAATGCTTTTGTTGGCAGCTTCAAGGAACGAGATGAAGGCAATGCACAAGAGGTGGCAGCAGTCTGTAGGGACAGCTTGCCCTGGTGAAATAATGAAGGAATGGAAAAAACAACAGAAGCTAGTTCCAGCTAGAGGAGCTAATTAAACAGACCAGGGGAAAGTTCAGACGTATGTCTTGGGTGTCAGGTGGTGCTGACTGTTTGTTAACCAGGGATATCCAATTCTCTCAGAAGCACCTGGAGAGAAGGTTTGTCAGAGCCACGACACATGTGCAAAAAGTGTTGCTTTAAAAGACAACAGCTGGAGTTAGGAGCAGATGGTGAAAGCGCGGTGAAAGCAGGGATTAAAACCAGAGGGCAGAATGGGAATTGTAATGCTGGTACCAAACATTCCCAACGGGAGAGATTCGGACATCTGTGGAAAATAAGAATGCTGTCTCAGGTCCCTGTTGCATCCCAGAAATAAGGTTTGAGTGAAGCATGGTCCTTTGGAGGGCCACATATGTGGGAACCATATGACACCCAAGGAGAACAGCTAGTCTTTGGAAACTGCCTCAAGGGATTTCTGAATTTCTAATAAGTGGTCTGGAACAAAGCAGAGAGAAAATTAAGCAAAGCCCCAAGGAAAGGGGCGTGTGTGTGTGTGAGCCTGCAGCTTGTTTGGTTTTGCCGTAAGCTTTGTAGTGATTCCTGCATGCCGAAGCTCTAGGTAATTCAAGGAGGAGGCAAGGTTAAAACAGCAAGAAGGTCAAAGAATGAAAAATGAGCAGGCATAGTGTGATTAGGAAAGATGAGAGCACCTTGTGAAGCTCAAAGCAGGTAAAGAAAATAAGATACTCCTGTAATGTGTAATACAAGGTAGAGAGAATGGAAGAATGAGACAGATGAAGCTGCTGCTGTAAGATATGGGCTCAGAGTCAATAGAAGGATCTATTCAGACAGGCTCTAGGTGTTTTAGGTCTGAAACTGTGATTCAGAAAACCTTGTCAATTTATTGCTTCCTTCCAGAAATGTCTGTCACGAAGGCCAGAAAGCCCCCTTGGTAGCTAGGCACCTCTATTGTGCCCCCCTGATCTGAGCTGGACTTTGCACTGGGTGACAGGCCTTGGTTATTCAATGGCAGGGTCAGGCTCCTGCGTGCCTTTTCTCCTGCTGGCCTCATGCTTTACAGCACAGCAGGACAGCTCAAACAAATGAGCCCATGGTAGGATTTTGGCAAATCCTGGCGAAGTTGGGGCTCCCCAGCTGCCTTGCCTTGGCTGCCGTTGCTGGTTCGAGGGGTCTCCTTGCTTGCTGCGTCTCCCTTCAGTTGTCTGTAGGTCTGTGTGGGTATGTGTGGGTTGGCAAGCCAAGAAGATAAACTCCATGTTTTGATTGTAAAGAGGAAGACTCCTGGGAACCTGGATTCTAGGCTAAACCAGCATTTTCAACAAAATTTTTGCTGGAGATAAGGATGACATGCTCTCCCAAATGGCTTGCACAGCCTTCTAGGGCTTGAACATAAGAGCGATTAGCTTCCCTAGACGTTTGTTGTCATCCTGACTAGTGCAGAAAACCCACAAATGAGATGAGTATGCTAATAAACTTGAAAAAAACCCAGCTTTGAGTGCAGGAGATGTTTATACTTAAAAGAAGAAATAGGTTGCCCCTGCCATTTGACAGCATTCAGGCCCTCTGCTGAGGCAGGGCAGGTGGTCCTAGAGACCTCATGCTCCAAATATATTTCCCAAGTTCCCATGTAAGTCCATTTTCCTCCGCAGCCAAGACCCATGTCAAGGGTCAGCATTGCTCTGGCAAGTGTACAGACAGTACAGCCTTTCTGCGAGCCTGTGCATTAGTCTGGACGACAACACGGGTATTAAATACACAGGCGGCAGCAGCTGTCCTTCCAGCCTTGGCAGATGGGGCCAGGGCGCTGGCAGCCATTCTCCAAGGAGTACGGAGGCAGGCATGAGCCTCCCAGCACTTCCACCTTGCACAGTGTTTTCACCTGTTCAGAGGCTTGTGGGTGCACTGTCACCGGGCTGCCTGCTGCGGGGGGGGGTGGTGTGGGGTGCACACGTCGTGCTTACGTGGGGTTGCATGCCCCGGCCCTGCGAGACCCTCTGAATTTTACCACAGCATCCAGGCACAAATAATTAACACCAGACTTCTGCCTTGGGGCATGTGTCAGCTGGAAGAATATCACATTTGGGGACAAAGAAGAAAAGAAATTTTTTTTTCCAGAATGATTTATCACCAGCTCTTTGAGTCTGACCAGACGTCTGCAATGCTGGAAGCTGTCTTGAGGAAGAGGGATTTATTTATTTAAAGAGGTACTAAACTTTTCACAGTGAGCAATGTTTGCTAAAGACAGGTCTAAGTCAGGAGCTGCAAGGCACAACCTTTAGCTGTCTGTCTGAGTACTTGCCTACGTGTGTGTGTGGAGCCTGAGCAGATCCCCCCCTCCTTCCCTGTTACTCAGAGAAGCAGTTGCTTCTGGTCTGAAACAAGTGAAGAATTTCAGGGCCCAGAAGGATTTAAAAAAAACAAAACAAAGTGACCCCCAACTCTGTAGTTTAGTATTTACCAGGAAATGGGAGATCCTTGGAATTTGCCTTAGCCCATATTGCTATTTTATATTTACATCATGGGATAAAACAGTGAAACAGTTTTGGATGCTGGTGCCAGAGCCCAGGACAGCGCTATGGAGGGTAAGCTGCTGTTGTGCACTGCCTGGGGCGTGACTTCTGCATTTAACATTGCAGCTTGGCATTGCCCAGCCAGGGAGGGCTACAGGGTCACTCAAGCCCAAATTCCTCTCCCTGGGGAGGGTTCCAGCCATGAGGCTGCTGCTGTGTTTGAAAAGGGAAGGAGGGGAAAGCTGTGATTCACAGGGAACTCTGTCCTGGCAGATTGTTTTTTAAACATGCTCTGAAAATGCCTGTTGAATCAGACCACCCAAAATACTGAACCAGAGCAAACAGCTAGTACCTCACCCCAAGTGAGGTACTGAGTTAGCTGAATTGAGTAAACTGAGCTCAGACAGACACTTTACTAAAATCCCCCAGAGGATTATACAGTCAAGTGGAGATGCCTCAGGCTAACTCTGGTGCAGGATTTAAATGCCGATTAAGTTGGGTGTATCAATACGTAATTTTAGGGGGTAGGCTTTCCAAAAGAGATTTCAAAATTCAGCAAAGTGTCTGCCAGACCTCTGCAAGAGCAGGGGGAAAGGAAACCTAGATCTCAAAATGGGACTCAGAGTAGCTGTCAGGTTAAGCATTAAGTCACAGGAGGTATGAACCAGGCATGCAAGGCACCTGGGGATCTGAAGTCCTGCAGCACCCAGGCCACTGACACCATCTACGGGGATGCCTGAATACCCCTTTTTCTCCCTGGAAGAGAGTCTGATGTCTGCTTCTGGGAAGAAGGGGCCTCTATTCATCCAGTGACTGAGAAATAAATCTCAGGTTTATTTCTAAAACTAACCCTGCAAATGTGCTGGGTAGCCCCTGTTACTCCATCTGCACTGTGGGTAAGCTGTCTTCTGCATGGACCTCTTGGATGGGCACTGTAGCTTCTCTCCAGCCTTGTCTCTGCCCCCATCTCCTTTTGCTCCTGTCTGGAGCCCATGGCTGGACCCTGGACCTGGTACATTGCTTGCTGTGTCGAGGGCAGTTGATGGGCCCTATAACCAGTCCCCAGATCTACCCACCGTGGTCCAACCCTGTGGGACTGCACCCATCGCCAAGGGCATGGTCTGTGCTGGTGTCCTCCTCGCTCCCAGCTCCCTCAGCTAACAGCTGAGGCCACCGCTAGCTGCTACACAGGGAAAATGGGCTATCCAGAGGGTCTTAGCCCTGGTGACCACATCACCCAGCACAGGCTGCAGCTGACAGGTAGGACAAAGGAGCTGCTAAACAGAGGACCTACAACCTTCAGGGGAGCCCGAGATGGGGTGGCACCTGAACACCTGTCCCAATCTTGGAGGATTCCCCCATCGCAGGGGTTTAGATCCTTGTCAGTCATTTGCTGGTGGCCCAAAAGGGAGACTCAGCTAGAGGCTGCCACGCCTTTCTAGCTGGCTGGAGAGAGACAACTTTCCTGACCAAAATCTGCCCTCCATTTCAACTCTGCTGCCCTCAGCCACCAGTGGAGGCCACCCTGCGGCCCTCTGGTCTGTAGGCAGCCCAAAAATCCTATCTGCACCAAGGCCTGCAGAGCACGGTGAAGTGGCTGACTGGTTAAATGATTCAATCTAACACATCCCTCCTCAAGTCACTGGTACAACATCCTTGGCTCCCCAAATAACAGCCAAATAGAGAACTTCCATGGTTCAGTGACTACACCTAAGCACTAGCCTGATGGCTGGCGTAGGAGTTTGGGATGAGCTACAGCCAACATGTCTCAAAATTAGCCTCTGACAGCTGGGGGGAATGGCTCTTCCTTCAGCTCCATAAGCAGGAGCTCTGTGGGCTTGTGCATCTGAAAACAAAAGCACACAGTTCTTATCCTGTCATCCACTGAGAGATGTGGCACATCCACATCTGGCTGGTGATCGCTCTCCGTGTTTCTGACAGGTCCCGCTGCAACATGTGTCTTGTCCCCCCCAACGACTCTGGGGGACTGAAGAGGCCCCAACATCCCTTTGCAGTTAATGCTCTGATGTATATTCCTTGAACCTAATTAGATCCATAAAGCAGAAATCAGTGCACGTTGGTGTTAAACCCCGATGAACAGAAAACATGTTTTCCAGAACGCGTCTCCAGGTGACATCCACCATCATGGTGACTCTCTCTGACCCAGCGTTGCTGTCCCCAGTTGGCAGAACAGATTGCCTGATTCTCACCAAAGGGAACAAGCATCAAAAATAACAAAACCTACCGAAAACCTCTAATGAAATGGTCCCAATAAGGTTTCTAATTCATTAGCTGGAAGCAATTTTGTAACTTTGATACCGCTCCCCCTCAATCGACTTCCTCTGGCAAGTGCAAAGGCCCTGCAAGGCTCCACCAGGCAGGAAGAATGGGCAGCAGGCCCACGGCAGCAAACTGTTTAATGACTGGGTTGCTGTGTGAGTGACTGTCATCTGTGAGAGGGAGATGTTTTCCAGTTTGTCCTTGGCAGCCAAAGCTCTGCAAGCTAGTGCTAGAGGACAACCACACTGCGAGTACATGAGGTTTCAAGAAATTTAGCTTTTGCTTTTAGGCATTTTGAGTGATAGGTGCTCTTGCAAAGATCAGATTTGGATCTGCCGTTCCTCAAAGGTCAAGGAGGTCTGAGCATCTCTAACCAGGAAAAGCAATCCCTTTAATTTAAAAATACAGCTGGAGGTTTGTTTGTGTACTGCCAACAACAGAGGTTTCCCAAGCTCTGCAATTTATGGGCAGCGATCACAAATGTTTATTACTTTTTTACTGTAATGCAAAGTTTTCCTAGTACCTGTGCCTACCTAGTGAAAGGCAAAATGAAAGGTAAACCATACAAGAGCTGATGTATGGGTCCCTGTGAATAGTCTTAGGTCTACAGCTTTATGCCGCTCATGATGAAAACACATTTTTCATACTGAGAAGCTTTAAACCAAAAAGCAATTTCAGCAGCAGAACGTAAATTATTAACACTAAATCTATGAAGTAGGAAGTATTTAACAGCTTGGCCCAGCTACTGAAATAGATACCTGCACATACCCACATTTCAAAGCTTGTTCTCCTACAGCAGAGCTTTCTCTGAAATATAACACTACCAGAAACCATAATATTCTGTTGAGGAATGACAGTTTCATTTGAAACAATCAGAAGACACTAAGTGTTGTTTATCGGCTCCTGTTACAGCTCCAAAGGATTCTTAAGGGTGAAATGCCTGAGCTTGTTATTCAGTTTCTTTCCCAGGAAGGAAACAACAGTCCACGTTACAGCACTTTTGTCACTTGCTGTCAAAATGACATGATGTTGCACACCAGAAATGGCCTAAAAGCATAAAGCAGCACAGAAAGCAGTTTTTCACCAGCTAAGTATTTTCATCCAAACTTCTAAAAAAATTGCATTAACTGGTGTATAAATAACTAATGAATAAATTCCTCTGTTATTTAGTATGCTCATGGTTGTTCAATGACTTTTAGGTGGCAAAGCAAACATTAATTTTTTTGCTGTTGCTCGTCTTCCGACACTTTCAAAGTCCCACAGGAGAAGAAAATATATTTGATGGCATCACTAAAATGCAATATATCTTAACGTTCATCTGTTCTTCTAGTGAAGAGATGTCAGAGGTTAAGTACAACTCTTTGCAGGGAAAGAAAAGCAGCATGAAAATGATGGTGCTAAGATCTACATGGAATTTCCACTTATGAAACCAGGTGATCCTGCTGAATTAAGGCCTTTCATGCAGCTCAACATACAGCTGGTCTGTAGCTTCAATGTGTGCAATCTTACACTTGTAATACAACCTTGCTTCGTAAAACCAGGAAATTCCACCCCCCTCAATGTCTGGGGGAATGCTTACTTTGGAACCCACACAGTGAACGTTCATCCAGTCTCCTGAAGTACTGAAAGCGTCAAATCAAGATGAATACTACAAAATCAAGCCCTTTCTATTGGTTTTCTTCTGATTATTTCCCCAGTATTTTGACAGTGATTCTAAGATAAAAACTATAGATATTTTGGACCTAATCTTGCCCTGTTTAGGCTACAGACAAATATCTAATTTAATGCTTCGGTTAGCACTATCAGACACCTACCTAATACACATATTATTTTAAATAGTATGTGCCCCCCCCCCCCCCCCCCCGTGCAAGGGGTTTAGGAATAATATCTCTTCCTTTTTGTGCATAGAAGGCCTGATAGGCATTGAAAGTAGTGCACATGCACAAACTGTAGTCTTCTAAACAGCACACTGCAGGCTAGAAATGTCACACTTGCAGAGACACCATCTACCCAGTGACTCCAGCTCTCGTGCTGCATCTGCTGCGGAAGCCAAAAACCTTTAGTGAAAATCACCACGAACTGACTCTTGCCATTCAGACTTCCAGCATGAAACTTACCCTGCTATGGGTAAGGGCACGAGCACCAAGTTTGTTCCTTGCCTCTGTTAACTCCTGCTATCAAGGCAGAGGCACGTCTACAGAACAGATTCTCACTGACATGTTATTGCTCAGCTTCGGTTTTAAATGTTGAATTTTCAGTTTATCTTCTTATGGAAAATTAGGAGAAATGGCCAAATCACAGTCCTCCTAGTCCAGAATTTCAGTTCATTTCTGCAGATGCCAGTAGCTAGTCCAGCTTCCTCGAGGGAACTCCATCACTGGGATTTCTCTGCCGTGAATAAACCGAGCTTATTCAGAAATGACTGTTCAGGAATAATGTTATCTTGAGGACACACCTTGGTAATCTTCAGAGACATGAGAAATGGAAAGCTACCCCACCTCCCCCTCCTGCAAGGGCAAGGAAAAGAAAAAAGCCCAAGGGATGCTTTTTCTTTTCCTGGCATGCAGTATAGTAAGGCAGAAGTAATTAAAAGCACATACGGAGAAATGAACAAAGTTGCCAAACCTGGCTGTTCAAACAGCATGGACTGTCCAAATCCTGAGAGGTTTGTGCAAAGAGGCAATTGCACAAAAGCTGTCTACTGAAGATTTTCAAAGTAGAAGAGCTTGGCAGAAAATTGGGTGGTTGTTTATTAGCTTGGCTTCCAACTCCCTCCCTCTACCGGCCACCCCCTCCCACCCCGCCCAAATCCTACTCAGCTTGGAAAACCCCTTTCACAAGAGAGGTTGTCAGGAAGAGTCTATAAGCAGATCTTTTGGCAATCCTGAGGGGCTACCTCAGACTAAAAATAAATAAATGACCTGACAACACAGGTATTCAAAAGTTATTGCTTGACACATCGAATCCAAAAGTACTGCTGCTCATGTTTCTGCCTTCCTACAGACAGATGGCAAAGTAGGGTCAAGTCAAGAGAATCCCGGTGAAACAGATGTCCTAGGTGCCAGGAACAGGCAGCTCCAAACTCGTCTTGAGCGTCCTTATTCTTACATACCACAGGCCAGCTGCCCTTCTTCCACCATTAGATCTGGGTGGTTATATTGCTGGGGAGGGTGCAGCACCTACCTAAAGGCAGTATCTTTGGGGTTTTGTTTTTTGTGGTTTTTTTTAGCTACCCAAATGTAAATTAACTCCAATGTAAAGGAATTCAAATACCTCTTCTGTGAAGAATATGAAAACTCTCAGCTTTTAAAAATACTTCTTTTTTCACATAAATCAACTCTGTTGCAAAAGTATTCTCATGGGAGCAAAGACAACTAAGATATCTTTACATTAGTATCAGAAGGAGCAATATGTAAAGAGTTCATTTATTTCCACTTAAAAATATGTTTCGGTTCATGTAGCATAAGCCTCTCACAGGACTATACAGCTTTTTTTTGATTTTGATCTTGGCACAAATCATTGGCGTCTATTTTTCTAAGAAACATGATTCTGAAAAAGCAGATAGTTGTGAGGAGGTTGCTTTGCCTAGCTAGTGAATTTTGCTTCGTGTACTAGAAGTAAAAGGCACAAAATACAGAGGATCTTCATAAAATGGCATTTCCACTGTAGAGAGGAGAAGTTAACCTTGAAAGCAGACTAACAGAGATTTCATTAGGTTTTATATAGCAGGAATGGATTGGCTCCAGGTCTACTTAATCCAAACCCTGAAGGTTTAAATCCCACTATATTACAGGAGCATTACTTGCTCAGAGTTAATTACAGATTCCAGCTGGAGCATGACCCCTTCTGCACCGAAAGGAGCGACTCAACTAATAGGACAGCTCTGCAACATCACTTTTTTGGCACCTGAATCCTGGACTTGGCATACCTGATTGAGATCAATTAAAATGTAGACATTAAGACCCCATTACAGAAACGCAATGCCTTCCCAATAGAGATACCAGCGTTCTACAAGGGATACTCTTGAACACCTCTTATTCTGTCAGTGGTGTCTCCAGCAAGCCAGCTCCACCTTCAATAATATTGACTGCTACTCAAAGAGAAATGCTTGTTTCCGAACTCCCCACATTACAGGTCATCTGCCCTGATACTGAGCTGTTCAGGGAACTCAGGTTCAGCAGAAGGCTTCAGGAGGAAAATGAATGGTTTGTAATCTGTGCCAGAAATTTTGTGTTTGAGCAGCTGCAGAACAAGGAAAAGCATTTTTAGGAACCAAGACCTGAAGAGATGATTGAATTGGCTGTGCCCAAGCCTTTGCAATTCAGCGCACCGACACAGTTCAGCTCTATTTCACGAATGCCCGAGGACCATGTTTTCCACACACCCTATCCCGCATAGCTTTTGTCACAGAGGCGAAGCTCTGCTCTCTTGATGGTACTGTAACATTCAGTAAGAGGCCAGATGCCACAGCTGTGAGGTTTAACAAGTGGACATGGCACTCCTTTATGTGCTTTGTTTCTGCCATGCAGGGAAGCTGTTGAAAACCCCAGATTACAATAGAAAGCAGCTCACATACCTCTGGGAAAAGGGGATGCTGAACATGAACCCTGTTTTTACAGCTTGGAGGGAAAAAACCCCAACCCTGCCTCGGCTTCCTAGTCTGTTTAATTCAATGCTGTGATCAGAATGCACCGGTCCATAAAGTATCTGGTAAAACTGTAACGCCTATGGATTACACAAATAAACCCCAGATCACATCTCCCCCTCCCCCCCCCCCCCAATCAAATTATGCATAATAAGGGCCTGGGATGATCCTTCCTGGCTTGCAGATGGAATCAGCAGAAGCCCCAGAGCATGAGAGAAACACAGAGTGAATCTGATGCAAATTTATTTTTAATTTTGCTGCTGTTTCCAGCAGCCAACTCTTCTCTTAAATACCACTCCCTCCTCTTCCTGGGCCGAGACACTGTTTGCTTAGAGATTAAACTCCTGAGCCCAGAGTTAAAATACAGGCCTCAGGGTCTAAGTATGAATACAATGACGAGCATAATTCTGGAAGAATATATATCAGTTCATCCAAAAGTGAGAAGCAGCGGTGTTTTCTGGAGGGGCAACAAGACTAATAAAAATTGGGAGAATATGTTTTTGCTCTGCAAAATCAAACCCTAATTGTTGCAGTGCATCACAGTTTAGACAGCTAGTAGGCAAATACTCACATCTACTTTACAGCTCTACAGCCTAGAAGGGAAAGATATGAAATGGCAGTTCAAATACTGCACCTGTGTCAAATCATTAGGATGCCTGACTACCAGCTCTTGTTGTTCTGCAGCCAGAACTAGGTTATATACGTATGTTCAGATTTTGGCTTGTCAGAGAACATTCTGTCAAAGGCATTTAGGAAAAACTGAACTTGAGGGATCTGGATAAAGCTGTGGTTTTGGGATGGTGGGGTGTTTTTGTGGGTTTTTTGTTTGGTTGGTTAGTTGACTCTTTTTTCTTTTTTTTTTTTTTTTTTTAAACCAGTGTCCAGTCTACTCTTCAGAAATAGTTGAAGAGCTAACAGCAGATGGGTTGTCAAAGAGTATCTGTAAGGCTTGGCTGAGATCACAGTGAGAATCTAAGAATCCTTCAAGTTTTCCATCCTCCAATTTTCTCTTCTGTGTGGAAATAAATGACAGAAGAGAAAACTGGTGACATTTTTAATTCTCTTTGGAAAGAAAGAACAATTTAGTAACATTGTTATTATAGACTGTAACACACTTACGAACAGCATGTAATACAAGCTTTTTAATAATATTTGACTTAATTACCCAGGTTACTGTCTCTTCAGTATTTCATGGTTATCACTGAACACCTTCAATTTACATTCTTAAATAAGTTACTATGTAAATAAAGTATGCTCAGAGTTCTTGTATGTGGACAGTACTTACATTTAATTATGGATGATCTGGATATGTTTATAGGCGCAAAATACATTAAAATTGTTTACAGGAAATAATCTCAACTAGCACTAACTCTGGAATCTAAATGTTCACAACAGCACTGACAGTAGCGCAGCTATTTATTTGAACATGCTTTTCAAAATGCACTTTGGAACGCAGTAGAAAAGAAATTCAAAGAAACGCCAAAAAGAGGGAAGCACAGCAGATCAAAACTCCATAGCAGGTTGTATCAATAAAATATTAGACTGCAGTTCTTAAATGTAAGTACTACACTGAGTAGTAGTCTGGTTGGTCTTAAATGGTGTTAAAGCCCTTGTTTTCTAAAGGAGACAGTAGTAACCATTTTGCCTATTCAATCCAATCAAGATTTAGGCATCGTGCTATAAAAGCAAACATATCTGACACTTCTTCTATAACTTTAGCAGTTGGCTTTCCTGCTCCATGCCCAGCCTTGGTGTCAACATGGATGAGAAGTGGATTGGTTTGTTTACGGCTTCGGCCCACAACATACTGCAGAGTAGCGATGAACTTCAGTGAGTGTAAAGGGACCACGCGATCATCATGGTCTGCTGTGAGAAGCAGTGTAGAGGGGTACTGGATGCCATCTTCTTCTGGTAGTTTGATATTGTGAAGCGGAGAGTACCTGAGAAGAGCACACAAAGGTTTACATATTTTTTCCTCAAGACCCAGCAAGAAGGTCGTCTCATGCTGAAATCGTCAGAGTGGCATTTGATAGCCCTCAGAATTACTACGGTTCTCAGTTGCATAAATCAGAATTGCAATACTGGCAACTGATCAGTCGTAGCGGCCACAGGTCTCTGGCTCTCAAATGTGAAGCAAGTATGTTTCCTTAATTTCAGATAGGTATATGCGTACATCTCACAGAAATGCCAAAAATATCAGGAATGGGCAACAGGGAAATTGCAGCAAAAGCTGTCAAGTCCATGGCAGGATCCATCCTGCTGGGAAACTGGGAAATCAAGACTTTTTCCTAGCATAGGTATGTAGTCCAGGTCTGCATGTGGATGGCTCCTTCCCACGCAAATTTGGAAACAGTCTCTGACGGTAGGCCACAAGGGCTGTACAGTTATTAAATATGGTCCCTCCAATATTTAGGCCACCTTTGAACATGCATGTACTCTGAGGGAACACCATACAGGACACAAAGGAGAACTCTTAAGTTTTCCTGCTTTCGATAAATGACCTTGATTTCTATTTTTTGAGCAATGAATAATCTGACTTGCTAAATTTGCTTTCTTTGCAGGAAAATTTACATCTTTTAGCTACTGTAACATAACATAAAAGGTGTATCTACGTATCTCACCACAAAGTACTCTCTAGCATTAGAAATTAAATGTAATAGTAAGTCACAAAGAATTGCATCTAACCATTTCACACTTCATTTAGACAAAGCTAGACCTAGAGAGAATGTTACATTCCTTAAATCAAGAGTAGGATACTATTTTTCCCCCTATTTCATGACAGGAAATACAGAAGGAAATTTTGCTTTATCTTTGAATGAATTTCCCACTTGGAAGAGTACCCATTAAGTCAGTCCAAATTATTTTAAGAACACGTGACAATATTTGAATGTCTAACCTAACGGATCCCTGGCTTCCTCATTGTCATCTAAAGAACAATGTAAGTGAATTTGCAGACTATGATTTGCTTTGAAAAGGAGTTAAATGGTAGACACCACATGCCTTATATATTTTGCCTTACTGCACTATATTTGCCTTATATACTTTTTGGGTACCTGTAAAGGCAACATCTAAACAAAATTACATATATATCCTCCTACATTTGATAAGCAATTGCCAGCTGTTGGAAAGAAATATTTCAGGTATTGCCATATAAGATGTTTCTAATATTATTTATTGAGATTTTGTGAGTGAGCATGTGGTGTAAGTAGGTACGGAGTGACTCCTTCCTACAGATGCATTTCTCCTAATCACAGAATGAATTTAAAACTTTGCTTCTACTTTGGCTCTTCAGAAAATCTGAATTCACAGACGTGCAGGCAAGTTTCAGTGTCCAGAATCATGATGGTAATTTGGAACATTTTTATAACAGTTAATATTTTATCTATTACCCAAGATCTAAGTTATCTATTGATAAAAGATGAATTATGAAATTTGTTAATTGTTTTGTGCTCTATATCTACAAAAATGTGTTTGCCACTGAAAGCTTAAATTAGACAACTGGAGGTTTTCAAACAATGTAATTACAATGGGCTCAAGTGATCATCTAGTATTTGGACCTGACATTGAGGGGTTTTTTTTAATAAATGCTTTAGATCAAGTTAGATCTCAGTGTACTTGTAGCACATGTGCGTTTTAATATCTAAACACTCTATTAAATTTCAGACCAGCCAAATTGTTTAGTGTGTCTGAAGCATTCTCCTGGAATGTAAATCTTCATTATTAAAGGAATACAAATGCAATAACAGAAGATATCGTTTCAGAAAAATATTTTAAAATTATGGCACTTATCCTAACACACTCATTATTAGCCATATCCAATGTGCAGATCATTTCTGTTCTCACACAGCTGTCTCTCTCATGTATTTTTTTTTTTTAAATAATCTTTCCAGACATCTCAGCAAGAAGTTAAGAAATGAATATCCTGTTATGGTTTACTGCCATTCAAATTCCTACAAATAAACCCCATCCACATTGTAGAATATAATTCACAATGGTGACTGTCTCTCCCCCGTCATAAAAAATACAATTTATGTATTGGTTCACTTGAGAATATTCTGTTGTGACAGCCTGAAGGAATCACCATTCAGAAGGAAAACCTTACAGGTTGTTAAAGCTGCTAGTGGAACAAGGTTTTTGAAAATATAACCAGTTGACTCAACAAGGCTTTGAAGATAGTCTTTCATGCAAGACTGACTTGTAAGGAAATGCTGAACTCCCCAAATCCACTGTGGGGAAGGATGAAATAGTTCTTAGAATAGATATTGATCATGACAACCTGAAACTGTTGAGCAGACTATGCATTTTAACAACCGCGGAAGTACTTAAAGACACTTACTTGCACAGCCATTCAAACTGCTCTTTACAGTCGGAGCAGCCATAGTCAGTGGTCCAAGCATGGCCAATGGTGTACTTGTGGAATTTGAGCATGTCCATCACTCCCACTTGGGCAATAGCACAACCAAATAGGTCGGGGCGCTGATTAGCACAGGCAGCTTTGACAGGAAAACAACTCTATTAGTATTCATATCTTAAAGAAATAAGCTCAGCAGTGAAAGGTCCACTGCCAAGTTCATGAAAGACCAAGTTCCAAAAAGCTGTCTTTCATAAATTCAAAGTTTCTTAAAAAAAAAAACCCCAAACAAAAACCAAACCATTAACCAACCCCAAAACATAAAGCTGTTAAGTTAAAACAATGTGAGAAGAAATATAGATTACCATAGATGATCTCTGAGGTCCCTTCCAACCTGTGATTCTGTGATATAATACCTGCAGCCAAAGAACTTCAGTATGAAATATCTGATATAAACCCAACTGCACTGGAAGAAGACTGCCAGTGAATATGAAGTTACATAGACTTTCAAGCAAAACTGAAAGCAAATACACAAATGGATAAAAATTATATCTCCCAAAGATGGTGTGTTCAAAAGAGCTAAAGAGCTATTTTCCTGTTCTTCAGGAATATGCTGTTCTGTGAAAACTGCCTTCCAAACTAGCAAACTGGGTTTAAAGGACAAATGCACTTTTAAAATATGTGAGCTTTTGCACTACTGAATTGAAGTTTCCTAAACCATTCACCGTCTAAACTGTTAATATTAGTATCAACAAGGAAAAGCGCATTAAGGAGCAAAAGCCCTCCATTTATTGATGGAAGTTTTCTTCCATAATTACTATGTAAACCCATATGAAGAGTTCTGATAAAAGCAGACTACTACAAAATCAGAGGAATAACCTCATTTTAATAGAGCAAATTACTGTTGTATTTTCATTTTTTATTATTTCCATCTTCCTACTACTGGAAGGGAGAATTTCTTTAAGAACAATGCTTGCCTCATGTATTTTAAAAATAACCACAGTAGGCCCATCTAGCTCACTGTTCAATTTATAAGAGTGGCAACTGGCAGATGCTCTGGGAAAAGGTGTTAAGCAAATACTGGGAGGTATTTCCTGTACTTTATAAGCTTTTGAACTAGTTGTTTAGGTATTCCCTGAGTTGGAGTTATCTCCAGCCATCCTGTTAAACAGCCATCAAAACACATATTGTCCGTAAATACATCTATTTCCTTTCTTAATGTTTAGTCATCTAGCATTCATCATATCCGATAGCAGTAAGTTCTTCAATCCCAGTTTCTCTTGCTTGATTTAAATCTGTTGCCCGGTGATTTTACAAATTCCCCTGCTTTTTTTGAATTTTAATAAATAAGGAGCACTGAGATTTTCACATAACTACAACAACGGATCCCAGAATCCCTTTCTTAATTCAGAGCTCATCACTGTGCATCCACATGTAGATATACTCTTTCCCAGATTCTTGTATCTCCTTCATTTTTGTCCATCGTGAAAATGGATTGTTTATTCCCATTCTTTGCCTCCTGCTAACCAGGATATTGCTATGACACAACCTTGCTTCCAGCTCAGCAAGAACTTTCTTGCCTAGCCTTATGCGAGGGACCTTGTCGAAAGCTTTTGAAAATCCAAGAATAACTCCTCACCTAGATCACTGTTACAAGTACCATATGCTGCCTGACTCCTTCAAATAGCTCTAATAGATTTGCAAGATGTAACTTCACCCTGCAAAACTCTTCCTTATATGTCAGCTATTATTTATCAGTTTCCTGATTAGAGAAGTCAGATTTACTCATCTGCAGCTTGTGGATCACCATGAACCATTTAAAAATTGGCATTACACTTGCCCCCTTCTGTTCCTCAGATATTCAGGCTTAGTAGCCTGCAATTCCCTATCAAAGTTCACTTAGGATCTTGCATGTGCACCATCTGGTCCTGGCAACACACTACTTTTCATTTGATTAATTTGTTCCAAAACCTCCCCTGCTGATGCTTCAGCTTGAGTCAGCTCCTCAGAGTATTCCCCATGAAGAGAGACTGTGGTGTAGGGAACTCCCTACCCTCCTCAGGAAGGAACACCAAAACAAAGAGACCATTTAGTTGTTCCTGTCTGCCACTAACTTTCTTTAGTGCTCCTTTTACACCTCACTAACCTGTAAGTCCCAGAGATCCTCTGGCCAGCTTCCCGCTTCTGATGTGCATAGAAAGCTTTCGTTGCTAATCTTTATATTGGAAGCAATTTGCTCATCAGTCTCCTGTGGTCTGTTGGTCCCTGTCAGAGTTTATGCTCTACCCTATTTTCTTCATTTGAACGTGATTTTACTTCTGGTCATCTCTGATACGTAACTATGCTAACTTTTCCTGGGTCCTTTCTGAGCCATTTTCATATATAGTGCCTTAAATAGCAGCCAGGTAAAAGCTCTTTATCCTTTTAACTGAAGCTTTTGATCAGATCCCTCCCCTTCATGTTATTCCCTTTTATGAACATAAGTTGTATTCTGTTAGGAAAAAAAACACCAAAACAACTATAACAACATTTAATTTTAGTACGCTCTATTGCAGAGTGCCTCTTGAAGCACTGTGTGTTGCTCAGGATTTTATAAAAAATTGCTGCTCCTAGTTCCCTAAATAGTTACTTCAGTAAGAAATCACTTAGAGACACTCATCCATTTCCACAGCCCCTTTGATTAGCCATAATACTTAATTATATGCACTAAAAAACTGTAACCTGGCACAACAATTTATTTGTGAATTTTTCTCCTCTCCACATATTTGAAGCTTTAAAATTCAGTACAAAAGTAAGATTTTAAAACCTCAGAACTGTTTGTCCAAGCAAACACGAGAGGTCAAACGTTGCGTTTGCATGAAGGAGGTTTTCAGCTCACAGCTGTGCTGCTTTGCTCAGCTTTGGGATCACACTGCAGGACAAGGAGGTCTTGTTTTGCAGTTGAATGAGGCAACAGCTCAGGGCTCTGCGCTCCTCAGACACCTCCTGTTAGTAAGACTAAAAGGAAACAGTATTTTGGAAGAGTGACAATACTTGTCAGATCTTTTCTTCAAATAAATAAGAAGTTAGAAAATCTGGCAGTGGGTCCTTCCACCTAAAGCATGAGTTATGCTCTCTAGCGTTGCATAAACAATTACTGCAAAATTTAGTTCTGCTTTGATGAAAAAGCACTTAAAAAGAATTTCTTAAATTCACCTAATTCTACCCAAAGAAAATCCCTGTCTGGCTCATCAAGAGCATGGAAATCCAGCTGAATTGTAATCCATCTACAAGTGCAAGGGAAGGTTTCTAACAAGATTTTTCAGAGCAGGGAGGTCTAAATTCCTAACACCTGTGTCCTTACTGGATTGATGTACACTCTGCAGATGCCACTTGCTTCCCCCTACCTAAACAAGGCGCCCAGCTGACTTGTTCAGCCAGAAACACAGGTTTTTTGATTAGTAAAGCTGGGTAGGATGAATCTCATCCTGACTAAAGCTGAAGTCCATGTAACCATAAAATAGTATTTTCAGAATGTAACGTGTTGAAAGTTTAACTGCCTTTCCAAATATATATTTACACTCACATAAAATTGACTTGTGCAACGCTTGCACTCCCAATGGTGTGCAAACCCTTTAATCCTCTACCATATTAATCCATTTCTACTGGTGCTCTTATTTACTATGCAAATACCTCCTGGCACTTGGAACCGAGAAGCATATAAGCAGAAAGCAAAAATACAACTTTACATGTAATTGTTATTTATTTTTCAAACAACTGGTTTTTAAAAATAAGAATGCAGGAATGGCCAATATGGCTTAGACCAAAGATCTGTGTAACTCCAAATCCTGTTTCTTATGCTGGATGCTAGTTCACTGAAAAATAAAATCAAATCAGTAGAGCCAGTATTCAGTAGCAGATAAATAGGGAGGAGCATAAAAAGAAGAGCAAGCAAAGAGTGGGCCTAGTAAATCTACTCATTTTCTATAAATCAGTGGTTTATGAACCTGAAAGCCTTTTTTTTTCCTTCTTACATGAGTAGCTCCACACAGTCATACTGTCACATACCTTTCATGCTATTTTAAAAAAATAAAACCAAACACCAATATTATTCGTGTTTCCTCCCCCTTTCACAATTGAACAAAATCACCTCCCTTTTTCTTCTACTGCTTCCAGATACAGAGATTTAATCAGAAATAAATTTTGTAGCTCTTTAAGTACTGCTTACATTATCAGACCTTTTTGTGACAAGCTTTTCTGTTTAAGAGGAGGCGATTAATTTCCTTGGATTTCAGAACACAATATGCAAACGATGCCTTTGCAACAAAGTGCTAAATTTACAGACCCCCTAAAAAGCTCATGACTTTTTCAAGTAGCTGTACTTGTATTTTATGTGTCTCACGTAAAATGAAGACAGACATTAGTGATTTTATTTGTGGTCATGTTTTAACCACCCAATGAAAGTGGAGTCAAATTGTTACGTGTCCCTGTACAAAGACTTTAAATGTAGAACTGTCATGTTTTCATTTACCCTCTAAGAACAGGAATGCATGACTACAGAAAGAGTGAAAGAGAAATTCCGATGAAGGATTGCAGGACATGGGGTTCTGGCTTACGCTACAGACCACACAAAGTTTCCCGGTGCTACATAACAGATTTCTGGTTATTCAGTAATTATTCTGTAATGGTGAGCCTTAAGAAAGAAAAATCAAACCCCAAATGTTTTTTAAAGCATTCTTACTTAGTGTGCGATTCTACCACAGTGTTAGCTCTACCACACAAGACAGCAATTTTAAGTATTGCTTTTAGCAGTCAGCCTTTGCTAGAGACTGCAGAATCCCAATGTCCTATGCCAACAGCAAATGAAGTACAATTGTATATATTTAACACCTGGTATAAATTAATACATTGACATTCTGGCAACTTTTGAAAAGAGGATCTCATGAATTTTTGCCTGGTTACTTAGATAAACCCAGCACCAAACCCAGGAAATAGATGAGCAGTTCTTACCAACTAAGAGGCCCCCATTTGAGCCTCCATTAATAGTCAACTTCTTTGGGGATGTGTAGCCTTCCTTGATGAGGTATTTAGCAGCACACTGAAAGTCATCAAAGCAATTTTGTTTGTTGGCCAAGATACCACCTAGCACAAAAATAAAACACATCGTTTGATGCCATGAAATCCATTCAATACCATCTCTTCAGAAAAATGGGTGTGCAAACATACCTAGGAACAATTCTAGTTTCATGAACATTTTAATAATTGATGCAGCTCAGAAACACAGCAAAAATGAAAGATTCTTTCAACACAGAGAGGGTATAAGATGGTTCTGTCAATAACTCTAATGCTTTCAGAATCTCTGAATAATACATACCTATACTGTGGAGTGAGTGCCAGGTAATGTTCCTATCCAGTAAAATTAAAGCTAAAAGCTTTGCATTGCAAAATATACACAAAATGACCACATACAATCCACCCGAGGTTTGATCTAATGGGAATTTAACAGCATTAAACTCAGCGACAGTTTCTTAAGGCAGTAAATCTTCAACTTATAAAATAAGCTATATAAAATAAGCACTTCTAATTTCCTGGACATAGAATATGTGGCTGGTAATTTACTTTTTTTCTCCCATTAGCTGTTTTCAAATCCGATGATATATAGCTATGGTCAAAAAGGGACTTCAGAGTTGCATCTTGGTTTGAAATCTTATTAACTATCAATATGGAAATGCTTAAGATGCTGCCATCCTGTTGAACAAAATTCCAAATGCGATCAGATGTATGAGGAATAAATAATGAGTGAAAATGTAGGTCCAGATGACATCATTGGTTAAGACTTCCAGTTCTCAAAACAAGAAATTTTGAATTTTGCAGGGTGGGATAGGGAAGGAAAAGGATGGGTTTGCCCTGCAATCTTTCAACTGTTTGAGCAGAAGAATATCAAAACCTAGAGAACTCACAGTTGACCAAATCTCATAATCTTCCCCCTTTAGACATTGGTTTGGGAAGAGACTAAAACTGGCTGCTCCTTGAAGGTTATCCTACCTTAAGACCTGGTATGTTCTTTCTCGGGCAATTAAATGCTAGTAAGAAATGGGAACTAGGAAGAAATTCCTCATATTCCTGTAGCAAAGGCTGTGGCCCAGCCAGGTAAGAGGGGCTCAGTGGATGCAGAAGTGGAAGTCCAGTTCCTTCTACTTTGTTTAGTATTGGATACTAGAGTATTAGTTACCAGCACTGCATAGTTAGCTGGATATTTATTCTAAGTTAATTAGCTAAGGTTCCCACTATAGTCCAGGAACCTCAAGAACAAGTAATTCTGCCCTAAAATAAGTGAGATGAGCTGTAATCTGGAGGTATCTCTTTATCTCTGTTGTCCATCCAGTGATCCTAGACACCCAGTTTACACTGGATGCTTCATTTCTATGTTGCAAAGGTTTGGGAAGGTAACTCTGACATTTAGTCATACCGATCTCGTAGAACCGGGACCAGTAAATTTTTGATTTTTTTTTTTTTTTAACAAAGACACATCATTCTCACATTAACAAGACCATTGAGAAGAGCCATACTGGGACAATGAAAACGTCTTAAAATGTGTGGCAATAAGGGAGAAATAAATCTTACTCTGTGCTCAAAATTGTGGTCTGTTGTAAGGTCAGGATCCTATCTATACAATTAAACCTAAGTAAACAGACTTCTGTAATTGCTTGTGGAATTAACAAAGAGCAGATACATATCTTATTATGCAACTCCATAAAAGACTTGGGTCAAAATTAAGCAGGAAGTAGGTGGACCAAAGAAGCATTATCGTATTAAGATAAATTTTATTAAAACCTATTACAAACCAATCGGCAAATTAAAATTAATGAAGGATACTTCATCTTTAGCAATTATATCCTATATCTGCAAGCATATATAGCTTCTATTTATGAAAAACTATTACATATTTAACTCAATTTTGAGGAAATGACCCAGACAAAAAGTTACCGCAAATGAAATAGTAAAACCAAGATGTAGTGCTCTGGGAATACCATTTTGTTTGATAAGAAGGTATTATGAATTACTCCCATGGCAAATTACTGCATCATAAACACCACTGTTTTGGTGCATTTCCCTTGCTGACAACATCTCCAGCAATTTATCCACCAGATTCTTGGGATACAAATAAGGCATCACCATTAAATAACGATGGGTATGTTACAGAGATGAGTAGGACTTTTTCCAGCTTTTTCCGCTGGTGAAGAGATACACAAAATTGTCAACAATACAGTGAATGGACAAAGACAATCAAAGGATTAAGACAAGGACTGAATGGGAAAAACATGGAGAGAAATACATCAAAGGAATTACGAAAAGGAGAAAAGAGGTTGATTTTTAGTGAGTGACTTGGTTTCCTTGCAGCATAAAAGTCAGCTAAAAAAAACCCCAAAAAGGTCAAATGCCTGCCTAGAAGAAGTTGGACCTCCTAAGGGAGTGTGGAGGGGTTGACATGTCACTGCACTTGTGGAGCTGACTGTTTTCATATGAACTTCAATCACATTCACTAAATATAAGAAGAGGGTCTATTAATAAATTGTGCAAGAACAATCTGGAAGAGGTACATTCTGAACTCAAAAGTTCACACCTTCTGCAAGGTTCTGCAAATTGTTTATTTTTTTTTCTGTAATACCAAAAGAGTCTAAATAGCCAGTGCTGTTGTCTTGGGGATCTAGAGTCTGGGGCCATGTGCACCTGCAAATAATGAAAGCTAGCCAGGTCTCCTGCAAAATAGACTTTTTTTTTTTTGGGGGTGGGGGTGGGGGTGGGGGGGGAATCAGTTCAAGATAAATAGCTGCATTTTTAAATCCTTAAGTCTACGGAACTTGACCTTGCTTAAAAAAATGCAATAATTTTATTGGAAAATATTGTGTTTGTGCAAGACTTTTTAAGTAGGTTGCAAAAATCAAAACAATCTAACAAAAAACATCAGGTAACATTGGACAACATACAGATCTAATATATGAGTAAGGAAAAAGTTTACTTTTCTACTGAGTAAGTAAAAGGCAAAAGCAGATGTGAGTATCGAAGAGGAAGTAAGAGAAAATGTTGTCATTTTCCTTGCTGAGCTTGCAGTTTTGTTGCTCTGCTTGGACTGATTTACCTTTATGCCAGGTCTCTCCATATTCACCACCACCCCTGATGTTCGCCACTGCTAGGACACCCCCTAAGTGTTGCACAAAAATAAGTCTTGACACACTGAAAAGTGAAACAGAGAGAGGATTATTTTTAATTTCCTATTTTTATATCCCTACCACTTTTACAAAAATACTTTGAGGAAGATCTCTCCCCAAATCCATGATGAAATCATAAATGAAGTCCCCCTTGATGGCAAAGCCAGGCTTTTTTCAATGGTTATCCATGGAAATGAAACCCTCTGCAGCCTCAGGAGAGGAACGAACCAGTGCTGGTCCATTCTTCCTCCTTTAGTTCTGCACTTCAGAGGAGAGTGGCCAGTGGTTCTGCCTAACACAAGACCCCTCAGGATACGTCACTATTTTTTTATCATCTTCAAAGCCTTCAGTGTGGGGACTAGAGCTATGCGGTACCACTGTACCCTCCTAGCTTTCTGAACTGTTTCTCTTCTGTGGGTCCTCTGCACTTCAGAGAGTAAAGGAAGCCTCAGCCCAAATGAAGAAAGCAAAGAATTAAAACTTAAGATCAGCACCTGATCTTTGTTTATGTGCAGATATTTTCAACTTCTGCTCAATAAACTTTTTTTTGGACCTTTATAAAACTGTCTTTGCAAAGAGAAACCCTGCTTCTACCATTGTTTTGTGCCAGGGTCTGCAGTCAAGTTCTGGCCAACCCTCTTCATATTTATTTTTCACTTACATTGCTAAATACAAAACAAATGGTAAAAAATAAAACTACAAGTTCTACCTTCCCTAGTATCTCTACAACCTGGCTGAAAGCTAAAGTAACTTTTTTTAAAATGTCAAATTGCAAAAGTATCAAAGCTATTGCTATCTTTTTAAAAGGGACTGAAGTAATTTAAATTATATTTAACAATTAAGAAGAGAAATAGTTCTCTGATCCATTGAGGCAGTAGCTTAACGTAGCAGAAGCTCCAGATGGCAAACCACGCATATGCCAAGGAGACCAGAAAATATTAAAAATTAATCCCAATAAGTCTTTTTTTTTTCCTATAGTAGGTTAGATTTCTTATTTACTTGAAATCTTTGCTTATCGAAGAAAACACTGCCTGCAGAAATTAATCCTATTCAACCACAAGAGCAAGGATTGGGCCTTTTTACCTTGAAATCTCCCTACTGCTTATCAGGAACATCTTGAAAGACAGTAGTTCCACAGTGTGTGTCATGTGGATGTAGTACCAAAACAGGTAAAAGTTTTGTACCTCCCACATCAATTATCTATGTACTGGCACTTGTTCTTGAGGGTATATAGCAAGGACTAAGGAAACAAAAAGAAAAGCAGGAGGACAACTGATAAGAGATTTCTGTATTTTCATAATGCATCAAAGGAAAAACTTTCCACCCAGGCTGCTTATCTGTGGCCATCAGATGGCTCATGAGGCTTCTGTAAAATCAAATCTGAAGTCCATCACTGTGAAATGTGTTTTCCTTAGATTGCTGTGATGTGGTGATCAGATGCAAGATTGATATTCTATAAGCACACTGTGCAAAGGTCAAACTCCAGGATGCCTAATTTCGACAGATTGCTCCACAGCTAACGTGGAGTAGCCTGATAGTAGGTTGCCTCATGAGATTGTGGCTTCTTAATTTTTGGTATGTTAGATCCACAAAACCCCCCAGAATATTCTGCACTTCTTTTCCCTGTCTCTGTCCCAAACAAAACAAACTTTTTGGTCCAAACTTAACTGTTCTCCTAGTAATCAAAGGGAGCAAGTATAGGAATTGCAGGTAAGACAAGAGCTTGCTACCAAAATATATTGCCTAAGGATATTTAAAAAATAAAAAATTCCAGACTAGAGCACATCCTCTTCCATCTGCTGAAAGACACTGTGTCCATGTGAGGGATCAGCATACTTAACCAGCAAAGAATCTGTGAGCAACGCAAAACCAAAGAACAGAATGCACCCTATCCTGTCCATGGACTCTAACAGAGATGGTACCTTGATAACAATTTTTGGAGGGATCTAAGTGACTTACGATCTCATAGGATATGCAGTACTCTTATTATAGGAAGCTAGTTCCCATTTCCACAAGCAACTGATTTTTCTGTCACACAGACCCTCAATGTGATAAAGCCCAGAGTTTGATAACTATAATTATATTGCCCAAATTATAAGTAAGGTTTATTACATCTGTACTCACTCTCAGCAATACTACTGGGATTTAGATGCTTCAGAAAACATTACCCCATATACCCCAACACATACATCCAATAACATCACTGCCAATGACTATCAATGAACACCCGCTCCGGTATGGTCAGTAGTAAAGTGAGTCAAGACCCTAACTTGACCAATACTTTGAGGTAGGTTTGCCTAGAGCCTGTAACAAGCTTTCTCAAAGTGAATTTTAAGTTCAAGGAATGAGGTTTTACAAGTATATAATCAGGACTCATTAACTTTTAAAAAAAGTGAAAATTCCAAGTGATCAGACAGCACAACATTCAAGGCTCCCGCTTCCTGTGTTCTTCCAGGTGGGTTCTTGCTTCCAGATTTGATTTCAGGTCAACTTGGTGTCTGAGTCTCAGCAAACTGTCCAGTCACCCTGGATGCCTATAAAATGTCTCATTCTGCAGAGGAAAGTCTGGTTCCCTGCTTTTCCCAACAGTCTCCATAGCCTTTTGCTCATTATCCTTGTTTTTCCTTCTCTCCTGGGAGCAGGGTAAGGAAAGAGTAAAGGAAAGGGCTACAGGGCCAGGAAGAAGCCAGTGGAGGGAGCGGAAGATAGGTCCTTCCCTGGAGGGCTCCTTCCAGACCCTGTCACTCTTAAGGAGCATAACACAAGAAATAAGAAAACAGGTTTTTTTCTTTCTTTTTTACAGCATAGAACAACGTGAGGAGCTGTGCTTCAAGGAGTAAGAATGCTTTCCCAGAATTACTGATCTGCTGTGAGGCATTATAGCTGACAGAGAAATGCAGGCTAGTGCACTGGTGTTGGGGAAAAAATCCTGAGTCAGTGCACTTGGTTGCTTTCTTGGCTTTTGTGGAGCAGCAGGGAGTGGTAATAAAGTCACAAAAAAGAGTAATCTTGCATTCTGCACGCCTGGCTGCTATATTGCCTGACCCTTCTGTGGTCTTACAGTCTCTCCTTGGACTACCTCTTTGCTTAAAGGCTTGGAACAACCTGGCCCTGCAGCAGTGAAATGCAGTTTTGGAGTCTGCTTCACAACCAGCCACATTCCACGATGCAGTAGATACGGCTTCTCCTGTACCCACACAGGCACATACAGAACAGTGAAGGGAAACACGTTGGTTCCTGCAGGGTAATTAGCTGAATTTGAGGTCATTTGTAATGGCGTTTCCCCAGCAGCTCTGCCACACCACTGGTGTCAGTTCCATCAGCCTTAACTTGTACTTGCTATGCAGGCTGTATGATTAATGACAGTGCTCTAGCAGGCATCATACTCAGAATGCTACCAAATGCAGCTCTCCAGGCCAGAGGAGCATATAAAAGATGCATGCTTGCATTCAAAAATAAACCACTACTGTAACTGACTTAATGACTTTGGCCTGTCATTCTCACAGTTATTTTTGGATCCACTAACCTGTTGGTTTGTTTCTATTGCTTTCAGTGGAAAAGATTTTATTTTCATTTTTCTTGTGTTGGAGAAAAAATGAAAAGCAAAATCAGCTTCTGAATTAAGCAGAAATGAGCTCCCCAAGCCAGAGTGTTGGCTCATGTTAACAGGTGCGAAATACCAGTGACTAAACATTGTACTGGCTTGAAGAAATACAGGACAGAAATGAACCACTGGGAAGGAGTAGGTGCAGTGTTTTGTGAGAAGTTATGAGCCTTAAGTTCAAATAAAAAATCAGGAACTTTTTTGTTTGTGTTTTTAAAAGTAAGCTAGTTACTACATGGCTGCATTTCCATAGCCATGTCTCGGCTCAGGATCAGGTGAACTGTGTGGCAAGCCTCGGCCTTGACCATCCTGTGCCTGCTTTCTAGTGCTCGTGCCTGTGCTCACCTACAAAAAATGACTGAATCATGATGTTGGACTGTGGCTGGAGCGCACTTGGACCTGGGAACTACCTGTGGAATATTGCAGTGCATAGTAGCAGGGATGTAGTCAAACATTACTTGAATCTGCCAGGTAAAGGGGGGACTGGATGTCCTGCCTTTCTGGCCTAAATTCTCAATGACAATTTCCTTTCCCTGATCTTTTCTGCCTACTTTTGGAATACACTTCCTCACCGAGTACTCAGTTCTCAGGTTATTAACCATAAAGACATATTTCAAAGCTTTGGCTTCTCTTATTTTTCTTTTAGAAAGAAAAAGGCTGCGAAGGGACATGTTGATATTACAGGGGAAAAATGAGGAGGGAGGTGTGGCAAATCATGCTTTATTTACATTGACGGATAATGTATTTTGATCTGGGGATGACTGATTGTTCTCTGTGCATTTACTTTTAAGGGACTGTTACAGATTCATCTTCTTATTTTATGAACTGTATAATAAAGGTTTCATACGGTTCAGAAAGACACAGGTCACTGCTTCCACCTCCCATCTTCCTCTCTTCTGACTGCCAGCTGACTGACTGGCGCTGTTTGCTGGACTCCTGTGAGAGTCAATTTTAACTTGCCAAAATGGCAGAAACCCACACACCTCTTTATGTTGGGCTAGTTTTCTGCCATTCTTGTGAGGTAAATCAGCTTAGCAAAGGTTCCAGCAAGCACCAGGGCCAATAAATGGCAGGTGGAAGGAGGCACCATGAGATACCTTACCCTTTTGCCAGCAGCCAGCTCGTGTCAGCTCTGCAGTATGTGAAATTTTATCTTAAATCACTAGGTACATAATATTTACTTTAAAAAAAAATTCTAAGTTTTATCACAGTTTTCAGCATCTGTAATAAACTGTAATAAATCAGTGCTTGAGCTTAATCTAAAAAGGAATTTAAAAATTATTCTGGTTATGTAATTGTGTCTCAGAAACCACAGGAAAGTAAAAATGTAGCTTTACAAGGCAGATAAAAACCATCCATATAATCAGAACACAAGATGGGAGGTCCATTTTTAGACAAGGTATTTGCTAGAAAGAACAAGAAACTGTAAATGCTCATTGAAAAAAAACAATCAAAGTGACCCAGAAGAGTGAGCACTACAAAGGATTTCTTGAAGTGTGCTGACTCTAAAGCAAAACTGGTAGCACCTAAACTTAATAGGGTAGTTTCGTAATAAATGATTTTTGTGTTGGTGAGCTGCTCTTCCACTACCTGAAAAATCACTCTCCATTCAGTCCTTTGTATTTCTGTTTTCCCCTGCCTCGCCCAGGAACATTTCTTAGGTATTACAGGTAATCACTGCCTCTTGGTAAGCCTATTCAAATTCCCTTGCTGAGGAAATAAGCCTTTTCTTTAAGGAGATCATCTATTCAGTAAAGCTTATGGCTTTTGAGGGCTACAAATCCTGTTTTGCACACAGCATTTTTGTTTCACAATGCATTGCTCTGCATATGCAGAGCCCATATCATGTGCATCTCACGACAGAATCGTCTTTCCTCTTTCCTGATTATATGGGAACACAGTAAGGTTTTGCTTCTGCTGTAATCTCCTCAAAAGTATAATATGAAAATACAGCAAAATTTTAGTTATTTACATTAATTTAAACAAACATTTGATTTTCTATAATATTTAGTCATAGGCAATTGTGTAGCTTGGAAAAAAAGAAAACTTCCTAAGTTATCAGTTCAGTAAAGGGCTCAAATACTTGCTTAATGTAATATGTCCATACGCTTTTCTGTTGAGCTCAGTGACAAAGCAGGAAGAGGTTAAGGTGTGATCCAAAGGGCAGGGTGCCTGCTGTAAACCTCAGAACAGGACAGCACTTCTCTGCTCTGACACAAATTTCTTCTGTGACCCTGGGCAAAACCCTTGGATTCAGAACTAACAAAGCAGACAAATGATGCCTGGACACTGATGTGCAGTCCTTATGGCCCCCATCTTGCGTCTCAGGGACCTGAAATGAATTACTCTGTCAGATCCATAGTACACTCTGCCCTCAGTCTGTTAATACCAGATACTTCAGAAGAAGGTATAAATTACCCTGCTTACCTGTAGCTTGGTGTAATTGATATGTTGAAGCCTCCATATCCATACAAGAAGGCAGGATGAGAACCGTCCAATTTAATTCCTTTCTTGTGAATAATAAACATTGGGATCTTAGTACCGTCTTTGCTAGGGTAGAAAACCTAAGACAAGAGAAAAAGAAATCTGAAATGCTGTTATTATCGTAACTCTCCACAACTGCTGTTAACAAGAATCGGAGGTGACCACTTCCACGGTGTCCAATGGGTAATACTTTCCAAGCAATCTGCACCAGTTGCCCAGGTCAGGTTCAGAAATAGCCATCCCCGCTTGGTTGCTTAACAGCTCTGGAAAATGTATCAAAATGAGACAATACAAAAGGTATGACAGTATAATTTTTACGTATCTTATCTATCAATTCCTCATACAAGGTGGTTTAAGAAAACGCTACAAAACCAATAAAAGTCTCTGCTAGGGAAGACTGGCATTGTGAAAAAGCAAGGACTGCATGGTCCACCGTATATGAAAGCAGCAGAGGCTGAGCTGGCAAGGAGAATGAACAGAACTAAAACCACATTTCCAATCTAAAATTATAATTTCTAAACATTTCTCCTTTTTAAAAATTCAAAATTTCAGACACTCGAGAACAATGGACAGAGAAGAAAGAAACTCATAGTAGTGTGGTGACTTAGTGAGACCCCACTAATCATTACATTGTTGTGCATTTCAGAGAGCTATGTTTCTACCAAATAAATACGTAAGACACTCTGAAGATCTCATCTTGTACCACTGAAATCACAGAGAATTTCTTTACATCAGTTGATGCATCAGTCTTTGCTTGTAAAAACATAAACTTAAGCACAAGCAGAGGCCAAAGATATTTAAATAAGTCACTGTATTTTGAGAAATGTTGTTAATGCCAATGTATTAATACTAAAACCAATCTGAGTCACTCCACACATCGGATTCAAGTCAAAAGAGTAAACTTTGAATAGCCGTTTCTTACCAGGCCTTGTGAAAACAGCGAAAAGCTGACTACTCAACACATGTACATGCAGCATGAATTCATGAAAGCAAGTCTGTATCCAGCAAAAGTGGACTAAGAATTGGCCAGTCTTTCTAGGTTGTCTCAATGACCACTGCACCTCATCAGGGTGGTAACATAAGGCATGATAGAAACTTTTGTAGCACTCGGTGCATTTTCAGACATTACCTGGCAACTAGAACCAGAAGCCCTAATGCTGTAGAACCCCCAAGCCCATCCAGCAAGACAACTGAAAGGGAGAGCAGTGGATGTTGTTTACCTTGACTGTGATTCTTTGAACTACCCACAGGCCTTTCAGGAAATCAGCTCCCAAAACACCAAGTATCCACGTAGCACATGTTTTCATACGTCCTTCTATTACTGCCAGAGCACTGTGTGAACTTAAAAGCTGTATTCCATGTACACAAAGATACACTGCAATTGCTTAACACAGTTCCCATATCTTTTTGGTTTGATGCATGTATCTGCCTGCATGCTCTAATTTAGGATCCAGGGTGTCTTATTTTGCCAGTCAAACAAAACACGTGGGTGTGAACGCAGTTTACCGCTTGCCGTAAAGTTCTCGTTGACTACTTTTGTTTGCTTTGCTTTGCTTTTAGCATCGTTATTTGCAGTTCCTAGTCTAATTAGAACAAAGAAGTAACAGAAGAATGACATTCTTATTTTGTTGCATGTTTACAACCTCTTGTGCTTTTAAAGGAAATAGACGTACCATGCTTTATAAAGCGCACGATCAACAGGAACTATTTTTATAACACGCGAACCCCAACAGTAATATGAATCTGTGCAACACATTTATTCTGAGCATTGCCTGTAATGTGAAACATGTAAATCCACCTGACATGTTGAAAACAAAATAATCACATATAATTTTAGGTTAATCATTGCTAAGGAAATGTGAGAAATTTCAAATGAAACCACATCTACCTCTGACAGCGTCACCAAAACCTGTAGACATATTCCAGATAAAATTCAGTATTTCACAATTCCCAGCAGATGGAAAAATTCAGAACAAAAGCCTGAAGGCATTTTTACACAGAAGAAATCACTGTTTCCAACTTATGCAACAACTGTACCTATAACTGCACACTATAAACAATTAAAATATCTGATGGACAGGAGAACTGCTGAGGCTGGTGAGGAGGAGTTCCAGAGAGACTTCTCTCTGAAATGCTATCCATCAACTCCAGCTGTTGCTGGCAATTCACACGAAGTGAGCAACTGGCCCTTCTGTGTTTCCAGTCACTTACTGCTGTTAGCCAGTCCTTTCCTGATGATTAAAGGATGCCACTAATTTTCATGCTTCTTTCTGAACAAGGGGCTTTTTTGTTTGTTTGTTTTTAAACAACTGTCTGAAAACTGGTTTCAGTAGGGCTTTTATCATCATCAGTTAAGCTTAAATAACACACCGTTAAATGAAAACTCAACAACAATAAAAAAAGGTGCATGTCAAGGTGACATTTGCAATTTAAGAGTTTTCACTCCTATCTTTGCTAAAATAATGATTACCTCTCCCTCCAAGATGAACAAATGGGAGGGGGTTGGAAATCAATTCAGTGAGACACCAAGATATGTGAAACTATTTAAGCTTCCCCAAATAGATTATTTTCAACAACTGATTCAATCTCACCTTTAAATTAGGTGTTATCTCAGAAGGAAGTCCAACGGTTTGTTCATGTAACCAATAAAGGGACGCACTTCTATCTCAAAGATTAAGGTAAACTGCAAAGGGCAAGCCCTAAAAAGAATTTCCCAAGGTGATATTTCATGCCTAATTTTAGAAGCTGTCAGCTTTTACAGGAATGCTCATAAAAGGGTACTACTGTTTTCTGCTTTATCATAGACAGGAGTGATCTACTTGTACCAGCCACATTATATTACTATTGCTCATACATTTTCAAATAAAGACTCGTGTAAGTACATCCATTAGCATATGTAAGAAGAGGACAAATTACCAAAATTATTTTGGAGGGAAAAGGATGGAGAACAACGCTTCAGACATTATTACGAATGCTGAAACTCACCATTCAAGGAGGCATATGCTAAAAATAAATATCTTCAGCCTCTAGGAATGCACCGGCAATGCTTTGTGGTTGACAGGGTACTCCTGCCACACGCAACCCTTTGTGCTATTCTAGGAGCATACCACCGGAGCAGTACAGCAGCCCTGAAATAGTTGTAGCTAACTTCAGCTCACACTAATGTCCCTATCTGTAACACAGCAGAGAGGTCTCAGTGCCAGAGTCATGTTCAATTTAAATGCTGGAACCTGAGGCATAAACTTATAGCCTGTATTCTTATTATTATGACCCAGGGAGAAAGCAACACTGTTCACACAATTACTCATTACTATAAACTCCGTGAAGATTAAGCTATATAAGCTAAACAAACAAGTCATTCTTCTTTAGTGCATACATATATATTTAAAGAGTGGTGTTTTGTTTGGTTGGTTGTTTTTGTTTTGTTTTTTTTTAACTTATCATTTGAAAGCAATTTACACTCCATTTTCACCTAAAAAATGAATGGAAGTGTACTTCCAAGACAGCTTACAGAGTAAGTTTCACAAGTAAATACAGTTAATGGCTATGCGATAGGATTTGTAAATTTACTTAGGAGTTAAGTAGGATAAAAAAGTTCCGTACATTCACTCCTGGGGAGGTCTTTGTCCTCCTAATTATTATTTGCTTTAAATGTGCAGTATTTATGTTAGGTGACCCTTCACTTAGAGAAAAGGGGAACAGCCAGGAGGCAAAATTAAGTATTTTAGCTTTTGAAAAGCTAAGAGGATTTGAAAATGAGAGGTTGAAGACAAAGTTTTTCTTTCATTTGTGTACAGAGAAAATATGGCTATCTGTTTTATATATAAAAGATAATGGCTATAGCCAGACATTGAGACTTAAAACACAACTAAAAATAATTTTGGCAATCATCCACTATGCACTTCTCTTGTCAGTATTTTTGAATATTAAAGCGATAAAATCATCACAACAAATAAAGAAATAAAACTGAGCTGCCTGAATACTCACAATGTGCCACATAATTAAAAATACCTAAAACTACAGAAATTGAATAAAAACTCCAACTTCTAAAAATTAAAAAACTCAGCAATTTGTGGGTATTCAGTTTCATTTCTTCTCCCTTTCAGAAATGTTTTCTGTTTATATAATGGAGAGAATAAAAGATGTATCTAATTACAAGTGTTCAGGGAAAAAAGTGCTTGCACACCTGAAATTATTCTACTTTTACAAAACCAAAAATCTTTCTGGGCAAAAACCAACCGCAAACTTGTACAGATTTAAAATTAAGCTTATAAAGGTAAGATTCAACATGGGATTTTGAAATACTGCTGTAAAACACAAATAAAAAATAATCTTATCCAACCAGGCCTAATGCATATATTTTTAAGCTGTGAACAATAGTTGAATATTAGAAACCTTTTATAGTTTTTCTGACTTGCTCGCTGATGGCAAAGAGAATGAAGCTCCAATTAAAAAGTAATTAGTTTGGCTTTTCAGGAAAAATTATTTCCTGCAGATAATACATGAATTTTACATATGCAAAGAAACTTTGACTTCTGGGACTTGAAAACACCCCCTAAGTCACAGTAGGCTAATTATTCTTAGAAAGCCACTAGTGATTCTAAATATGTATCTCAACCTCTTCAAGATTAGGTATTACATACCAGAGATATCAGCTCTTTCCATGTCTTTGTGTGCTTGATCAAAACCAGGTAAGAGTTACACTTTTCATTAGACTGACATCATCATGCAAAATGCCAAAGAATTTTACAAAAAGCAACTAAAAAGACATATAAATCATGCTGGAATACTCCTTATTAACAGTGCATGTTCAATAATTTAGGTTTAGTAACACCACGACAATGCCTTCAAAATGAGTTTTGTTCCAATGTCTTCTATATAGTTTTACTGAGATAATTCCTTTTCATTTGAAACAAATACAGGGTGTAGCAGTCTTGTGAAATTTAGAAATTGTTTTCTGCTTCTTGATAAGAGCGGCTGTCCTCACACATGGCCACCGTGATTCTACTAGCCACAGCAGCCACCACAAAGTTGCAGGCAGTGCTAGAGAAGCACAGTATCCTCTTGAGTCCCAGCAGACAGAGGTACGAGCAAAGCACACACGGCTGTGTTGAGCAGTTGATCGAAGTGAACGACTACTTCAGTTTTTATTTACTGGAACTGTGTTTCAATTATCAAGTTTCACTTGAAGTGTTTCCTTCATTAAGTGTGAAAGTGATGATTTCTCATCACACTTACACCAACATTTGTGTTTTGAGGTTTGGGGAAGAAAAGCATAAGGAATTCACAGTAAATTACTTAATGTCAACCACATTTTCCAAACTTCGCAAATGGTTCGTGAAAGGCTCACCAGTTTAAAAATCCCCCACAACTATCTTTGAAAGATGTCTGGAAGAGTAAACTTAAGGGAGTAGTCCCTGGAGAAAGTCTTCTTGCACAGATGGTGGCATCAGGGTGTTCAAACTTGTATTTAGGTACAGAGAGAACGGCACCTGAGGCTGAACAATGATATACAGCAACACCTCTCACTGACAAGTCCTAATAGCTGCTACTCAGTGCTTCAGGAAGGGAAGTCACAAGGATGCTGCCTTCACACCAGCAGGTCTGAACACTTCACCACTGGCAGGCAAGAAGAAATCCTCTCCTTGAGATGCCAGGACAGAAATCTTGTCAATTCAAAAAGAATCATGTGCTGCCATGCACACCACCTCCCCACAGCCTATTCAATCCCTCATTGACTCCGACCTTACAAAAAACCAGATACTAGTCGGGGGCTAAAGACTATATACCACATCACAAGCAAAATACCTTCTTTATTGCAGCAGTGTCATGGTCCCAAGACCACCAGTGGCCCCACGGACAGCTCTGGCACCCAGCCAGGTGCCACCTGTAAGAGCAGCTCTTACTAACCACCAGTTTTTGTTTTCCTATATACAGGATGAACCAGAAGTCAGGAGAAGTAATAGAGAACTATTACCACTACACAGCAAATCCATGGGATCTGAGGTTTCCTTTCTTCAGTGGGGAATCCTCATCAATCTTTTTTAAGCCTCTTAAATTAGCTTCTAAGCAATTCTGTGTGGGTTGCAAAGCTTGCTTAATACAGAACTGGACAGGGGCCAACGTAACTCAGTACAGTAAAAATTCATGCAGGTAAAACCCAGAAAGAAGAACACCCACCACAGACATTTGCAAAAGCACTATGAAAATAATCAAGAAACCTTGAAGAAATTGTTTCACCACCCACCCACCAGGACAAAAAGCAGCCTCATGCTGACAGAGGCAAAGTGCCAGGAGATTTTTTTTTCAGAAGAGATGTCTCCTTACTAAGTTCAGCTGCCTAGCTGCAAATGACTACAGGGAGGTATCTCACAGGGTGGTGGGAGGAGAGAGGGGAAGGCAAGAGAAAAAGATAGCTGAAAGTTCAGAAATCCTGCAGGACCATCATGGCAGAAATTGCTTTTAAAGTGTGCTTTTCTGGATGAATTAAAAGGCAGCATTCCCTTTACATAAAGCCTTAGCGGAAAAGGGCATCTAATGAGACCCCTCTACTCCACTTTTGCAACCTGAAAGACTTCTTGTCTTTTCTCTACATGTTTACCCTCTGCTCCTTTCAGTGTGATCTCAGAGCTTCCTGCAGCAGAGTAATTAGCATCTGCCATGTGCAGTTATTCCTTTTTATTCATCAATTTACCTTAAAGAAAACTTAGCATACAGTGTAGACATAAATATCAGATTGGTAACATTTACCTTTTGAGTTAAATATACATTGTAATCATGTTAAAAAGAAAAAAGTCCCGGGGACAAAGTTACAGTCTCTTTCTTGAATTACTTCTGTGCTTACACATTCAAGAAATATATTACTATGAATTGGTACAGCATGAGATAAGCAAAGGGCTGTCTCAATTGAAGTAGCACACTGTTATAAATAAAAACATAAGTAACAGCTGCTGGCTAGCGTAATTTCTTTCATTAAATTAAGCTTTACTTCATTGAGAAAACTGCTCTGACAGGAGACAACTCACAGTAATAGTGTGTAGGCATTAGAAAGCAAACACCACTCATTTTCACCGTGCTGGAAATCAGTTCAAGTTGTAATGAAAAACTCTCTAAGGATAACAACGTAGAGACAGCTTACCATGGGGTAAGCAAGGGGAAGAACTTACCTTCTGCAAGCTACTTCACAATAACTATTCTTATTTATGGTTTTAGACTGTGGTAGGTGCACACATGTAATTCAACATGCTGAAAGAGATACATTCACTCAAACAGTAACTGGCTAATTCTGTTTTTCTGTTTCTGACTCCATCTTGCTCAGCTGTTGAGCTTTTACAAGCTTCAGAAAGATGACACAACCCCTGTTGTTTTTCTTCCTAATGCAGGGGCATCTACATAATTTGTGGTGCTCAAATTTCACCTGTAAACCTGTATCCAAAAATTCTCACACAGAACAAATTCAGTCTTGACACTGGTGATGTCAAGTGCCCAGCTTGTGTCAAAGCCCCAGCAGGACCCACATATTCCACTTATATTTCCAAGAGCTTTATTTATTACTTCCCATAGCTGGACAATTTCAGTGCACTCTGCTCTCTCTTCCTTAGAGAATCATATCCTGTTTACAGATGTCAAGTTGGCTACCCAAAGCCAGAGGCGCTATAAATCACTAAACACCTACAAAAATTCTGCATGTGGCTAGTACAATATTGAAAAAATAGCTGATACTCTTCATTCCTACTCTTTGAAGAGAAACTGAGAACATCTATGCTGGACAATGCATATTTCAAAATCAGCCCCCAGCTCACTCATCCCGTAAAATTTTATTCTGAAGAACTTACTGAAATAAACAGGTCACTTAAAAGTATTGCGACGCACTTCCATGTGCGGTTTCTCACTCAAATTATAGCTATAAATAATTTAATTTCTGAGATTTAAGCTTGAATTTAAAGTTACCCTTTGTGGCTCTACATGATTAAAAAAAAAACCAGAATGGCAGCAGAAGAAAAAAACCAGTGAGGATGGTCAAGGCTAAACTAGTCCTAGAAAATATCTGGGGTGCTAGCTTAGAACAAAATAATTCTAAGGATCAGATGCTATTGAATTCAACAGTTGTGTCTTGGTGACCGCCTCCTTGCTGTGTAGACAGTATTTCAGACTCATCTATTGTTTTCAGATTTGCAGTACTCATTGTACAATGAAAGAAAAAACACCCAGTGAGTAGCAGGAAGTAAAAGAGAGTGATGAGAATGAGTTTTTATGACACCGTTGCAGCAATACTTAGGGAAAAACATTAAACCAAAACTCGTATAAAGCAACCCTGGAAAAATTTCACTTGATGGTATAATTTCCAGACAGACATCATAGCAAGACTTCAAGATTCTTCTTAAAAGAGAATACCACACACAAAATGTGCTGATGCATCCCTGAAATACAGTTGGAACACTTTTAAAGCCATAGGACTAAAGACAGCTTGCAGCAATCTTTTCTTTCTGGGGCAAAATGTGAACAAGACAATTGAACAAGATTGGATTGTCACTCCAATCTTCAAAAAGGGCAAGAAGGAGGACCTGGGGAACTACAGGCCAGTCAGCCTCACCTCCATCCCTGGAAAAGTGATGGAGCAGTTCACCCTGGAGGTCATCTCCAGGCATGTAGAGGGCAAGACGGTTATCAGAAACAGTCAACATGGATTCACCAAGTGAAGATCATGCTTGACCAACCTGGTAGCCTTCTAGGATGGTGTGACTGGCTGGGTCAACAAAGGGAGAGCAGTGGATGTTGTCTATCTTGACTTCAGCAAGGCATTTGACACTGTCTCCCATAACATCCTCATAGGCAAGGTAAGGAAGTCTGGGTTGGATGAGTGGACAGTGAGGTGGATTGAGAACTAGTTCAACAACAGAGCTCAGAGGGTTGTGATCAATGGAGCAGAGTCTGGATGGAGGCCTGTCACTAGTCATGTTCCCCAGGGGTCTGTACTGGGTCCAGTCCTGTTCAACATAGTCATCAATGACCTGGATGAAGGGACAGAGTGTAACCTCTGCAAGTTCGCTGATGATACCAAGCTGGGAGGAGGGGCTGATACACCAGAAGGCTGTGCTGCCATCCAGCGAGACCTGGACAGGCTGGAGAGCTGGGCTGAGGGGAACCAAATGAAATTCAACAAAAGCAAGTGTAGGGTCCTGCACCTGGGGAGGAACAACCCCCGGCACCAGTAGAGGCTGGGGGCTGAACTACTGGAAAGCAGCTCTGTTGAGAAGGGCCAGGGGATGCTGGTGGACAGCAAGTTGACCCTGAGCCAGCAACGTGCCCTTGTGGCCAAGAAGGCCAACGGTATCCTGGGATGCATTAAAAGAAGTTGTGGCCAGCAGGTCGAGGGAGGTTATCGTCCCCTTCTATTCCACCCTAGAGAGACCACATTTGGAGTAGTGTGCCCGGTTTTGGGCCCTCCAGTTCAAGAAGGACAGGGAACTACTGGAGCAAGTCCATCAGAAAGCTACCAAGATGATCAGGGGACTGCAACATCTCCCTTATGAGGAAAGGCTGAGAGACATGGGTTTGTTCATCCTGGGAAAAAGACGACTGAGGGGGGATTCAATACCTATAAATATATAAAGGGAGAGTGTCAGGATGATGGGACTGTACTCTTTTAAATAGTGCCCAAGGCCAGGACAAGGGGCAATGGGCACAAGTTGGAACACAGCAAGTTCCAGCCAAACATGAGAAAAAACTTCTTTCCTGTGAGGGTGCCAGAGCAGTGGCACAGGCTGCCCAGGGAGGCTGTGGAGTCTCCTTCCGTGGAGACATTCAAAACCCACCTGGATGCGTTCCTGTGCCCCCTGCTCTAGGTGTGCCTGCTCAAGCAGGGGGGTTGGACAAGATGATCTCCAGAGGTCCCTTCCAACCCCTACCATTCTGTGATTCTGTGACAATAAAATTCAGCAAACTTATATCAGTCGTAAGGAATTTAACTGCTATTAGTCACACTCAACAGCTCAAATGTCTAACAATCTCAAGTCAACTTTAGTGAGTGTTAGGAGTTCAAAAAACACCAGTAAGTGGAAGGAAAAAGTCAGAGATGTTCCTATTGGTATAAGATTCCCTGATTTTAAGCATTCTACCATCATGCTTTGAAGATTTTCTGCATATTGTCTATTTTCAGCCATGAGCAGTAATCACTGTGCACTATTACTTTCCAAAATAATTGACAAATTGCCCGAAAAGCAAGCAGTTCAGGGAGCTGTCAGGGAGAATTTATGTATCAATTTTTCCCTGTCTGTGAGTACAGCAAGCCAGAACTAAGGAAATAATCTCTTTCTTTATATCATTCATCTACTCTGTTGAAAACCTAGTTACTATGAATTATAATGATATTTCTAGGAGGCTTCCCTTGTCCCATAAATTTCCTGGGAGATGTCTCAACGACAGAGCAGAAATAATTAATCTAAGGAAAGATGATATTCTATCAGTACCTCTGGGCAGCATTGATAAAATCAAATCAGCCACTAAATGAAGATGCAAACTAGATTACCCTTAATAAAATTGTGCACTGATGAATTTGTACTGGATCATAGGCAGACAAAAACCCACAGAAAAAAACTCACATAATTAGTGACTGAACTGTTTCTGCTGAGTGGAAACTGAATTACTACCTCCCTTCCTTTTCCTTGGAAAAAAGATTCTTCCAGAATGCTCCAAGATTTCATAATTTTACAGTTTTTACTACTTCTGATCTTATACTGAGGGACAAGAGAGAAGTCTCCTGACTGGTCCCACTCATGAGTGTTCCACATACACAAGCTGATAACTGCACCTCTGGATACCTATCAAAGCACTGTGTTTAATTTGTCCTATGTCTTCACCAGTGAATGACAATTTCAGGGAAAAAAACCCCAAACAACCAACACCAAATCCATCTAGATAAAAAACCAAGAAGCTTTTTTCTACTCTGCCTTACATGTTGTTAGTGCAAATTTTTTTGTGTTTGCTATAAATGGAGGCTATGCCATTTGGATGTATCCAGCAACACCAACATATTATGAAGAGGTTTGACTGTGCCACAGAACACTGATAAAAGATAAACCTTTGAGAAGTTCTCCAAAACCCCATCATTTCTATTTAGTAAAAATTATTTTCTCAGTACAAACCGAACTGCTCATAACTATTATACGACCATCTTGGTTAACAAGCACCCTTTTCTAAGGTAATCATGTTCAAAGTGAAAGCAAGAGCTGTCACTTTAGTTTACCAGATATGCTATCATTTTCTTCCCTTTCTTCCTTTAAATCACAGAGTCTGCTCCAAGCAGTGGCCACGGTGTCTCATTTACTTTGCAGAAGCTCCTGGGTTTTGAACAATTTAGTGTAACTAAGTCTGAATAAAGTTTATGTAAGATCTCACCAACATTTGAAATTGTTGTTTTCTGTTAATAGTCACTACCCTCAACTCTACTGATCTGTTTTCCACCATAGTGATGAACGTTAACTAACAACAGCAAAAAACCCATCCTAATCCACCAAGCAGTTTTGGCCCCGGGTAAGGAGAGCAAGTAGAATTTTATTGGGCTGTTGTGATACATATTAGAAGTTTATCTGCATTTTTCATTAGTGTTAGATATTACCAATTATAACTTGTTTTTGTCTCCTGTATGTAGTTAATGCTTAGTAATAATTCTTAATTTTCCAAAGGCATAATTTATTTATCTGTCCTGCTTTCAAGCTGTGGTTGGTAAGGGCCCTGCAACGGCCTGCATTTGTATGCTACCCAGCACACTGGTGAATGCAGCCCAGGACTAAGACTCCAAAGTGCCACGATAACGCAAGTAAATAAAGGAGCAACAACCTTCTATTTTGTTCTCTGTAGGCTGCTGTGCGACCTTAAACTTCTTTGTATCAGTTGCATGCCAAGCCTAATAAATGACTGCATAAGCTAGTTACCAACTTGTGTGTGCCTGGAGGCCTGCAGCTCTGAAACACAAACCTCCCAGCTCTACCAGAGCCATTTCTACTCTGAAAACACCCCAGTTCCCCAGTAGCCTACAGGGACACCATTCAAAATGAGAGATGCATCCACTGTAAAGTATTTAAATGGAACAGGGAGCTGCGGGGAAGTTTAATTGCTAACAGGAAGCACTGAGACTCTGCAGAAGAGAGGGGACAAGGGAGTGCTTTTTGGAAGGAGTAACAAACAGCACACAAAACTACCTGAAAAATTAAAATGCTATCCAGTAAGGCCAGAAATGCAACATACTATACTCTGACAGGTACAGACACCTACAGGATAGGGAACAACTGACAAAAAAATAATTCAGAAAAGTGTCTTATAGTACACACAAAACTGATCATGAATTGTTATGTAAAAGGCAAACCCTATACTGGGACATATAAGCCAAAGTCTTACCTGCAAGGTGAATGAGTAATGCTTTCTGCTGTTTTGAAAAGCCTCAGCTAGAGTGCTGTGTTCAGTTTAAAACATGGCATATCATATACAGGGAAAGAAAAAAGAGTGATAGGAGGCCCAGAAAATACAATCTGCCAGAAAAACTGAACAGAGTGCATGGTTTTTGGGATTTCTTTTAGCTAAAGAAATAAAAAATTGCAGGGACACGTAGTGAGTGCCTCTAAATTTGCAAAAGTTTGCTGTAACTAGAAAGAGAATTACCTGTCTTCTGTGCCTGCGAGCAACACAAAGCAATGCATTTCAACTGTGGCAAGGGAATTTAGGTAAGCCCTTGTAGCAAACCCCCTGCTCCCTGCAGAAGCTTTTTACCAGTAAATACAGTGAGGCACTGGGACATATTGCCTAGGGAGACTGAAAGCTTTTAGGCAGAAGGCAGACAAAAGCCACGTGGGGATGGTGCAGGCAGAAGTGACCTCCCACAAAGCCCAACTCAGATCAGCATGCTCTAACCTTGGTAGCCACAATGGCCAGCTTTGGGACATGGGTACGTGCCCGTATTGCCTCCACCTCCAACCGCATTCAGGCACTGTAGTTTCTTCCCTTTCCCAATTTTTCTGTCTCTTGGTTATTATAGCAGCTCTGCCATGGGTTTCTCTGTTCACAACTGCAAAGTCACCTGCTGGGCAGTAACAGCTGGAAAAGCCAGTATCTTACCTCCTGGACTGCAATGGATTAGATCATCTTTTGAGATTGCTTTTACCCATGTTTTATATGATTTCAAGAGGAGAGGCTTCAAAAGTAGAAACAGAAAAGACAAAGGGACTGAAAGAACAGCTTCCTCCCTTCTCCCTGCCTTCTACCTTTCACAAAACCATGATTGTTTGAGAGACATGAAGGCCATCCAGGGAGTTTACATATATATAATAAAATTTACAGGAAGAACTGGTGAGAATAGAGATACATTAAAAATATCCACCACCTGCATTGAGAATTTGTACTAGTTAAATTTCAGAAAATGGTTTCAGTTTTTAAATATTAAAAGTTAAATGTTAAAATTGAAAACAAAAATAAAGTATTTTAGAACTTGCCCATATATATATTACAGATGTGTAAACACCTATAAAAAGAGTGCACAGTATTTTATTCTCAAGTAGCATGGGCTTCACTAACAAGTAACACAACTGCAATTACTATTGTTATATCTGCTCGAATTCAAAAAACATCCCATGGCAGACACAGATATATACCTGTGCATATAACTCTTACTAAATACAAGTCCCCTTCTTTGGAAACCTAATGACTACTCAAGAGACTTACATGACACTGCTAGCACAATACTGAAAAAGACAGCCAGAAGAGCCTAGTTGTCTCTTGGTGGCCTGGTAAAGGAATTCAATGTGTTTCCCTTCTAGATCAATGGTTTGAATGCTGGCCCACACCAGTGATGACTGACAACCGTGATCATCTAATGATTTTTTGCCAGCTGTATGAATAAAACCAATTATTGTGGTCCCAGAGCGATCTGCCCTCAATGCAGCAGTATCATCACAATTTAACACCCTCCTGGGTAGGCTCCATGAGGCAAAGTAATGGGTGGGCAGATGGTTGGAAAAATTCCCATACTTGCAGAGGAGCACTCTCGTTCTGAACAATGCTGGCACACCAAAGTTTGACATTTAGCCTCAAAAAAGGGACAGACAAAAAAAGAAGTGGTAGCTACCACTTCCTTCCTTCAGTAGAGAACTACACAAGCAGTTCTTGGTGGGCTGAAATATTCCATTTTTATGACTGTTTTATCTGAGCAAGAAGTGAACAGGCACAAAGCAGCTTTAGAGCAGTTTTTTTGTGGAAGCACCCTGTGTGTTTGATCCTCCACCACTGATAGAATTGGCTGTCAATTTGCACTATACAAGACACACAGACACCACACTGATCAAAATACAGTGTTTTGTCAGCATTTAATACTATTAGAGATATTGAGAGTGGGGACTTTTTATTGATGCTGAAGTTCTATGACCCACTATTTGTTTAAGACTAATAACTGGCTTGATTATGTTTTCAAGCCACATCTGAAGACTCAGCTCTGAGGATCAGCAAAAAGAGTAGCAAACCATCAAAACATAACCCCAGTGCAACACCTCATCGATGTGCAACCACGGACAAATTTCATTCTGAATGTTTCTGCTCCTGTAGAAACAAGCTAATAATACTCACTACCTTTGAGAAATAATGCTGATATGCTTATACAAAGGGGATAAGACTAGTCGAAAGAAGATTCCTACTGAGAATCATTAAACAGATTTCTTACTTATCTTCAGAGTAAGGGAGTTAATTAAAATAGTGATGTGTTCATGGTTAATTACTGGAACTGAGATCAATCACAGGAGTGAATACGAAAGCTGGAGAAAAAAGAGAAGGGAAGACATCTTCAGTGATTTGTTTAGAAAGAGGACAAGAAATGAGCATTTTCACTAGAACATTCTCATTTTAATCTCTCTATATCAAAGAATCTACCTACTGAGATTCCTGAAGGTTTAAACACACGTGTTCATTTAATATGTCCAAGCGAATAACTTTTAAAATCTTCTTCCTGATGGCAAAATGTATTTCGTCATTTATTGTAAAAATCAAAACTATTTTTATTCATAATTAATAATACAATTATTTAAGACACAGAAGGCTGTAAAAACAATGCTTTAAGCTCCATTACAATGCTTTAAGCTCCATTACAATTGCTTAAGCTCTTGATTAAAACTCCTTTGTGTAAAAAGAGATTCTCTACACTACGTTCAATAGTCACAGCTCTGTTTTAATCCATGTTATTTCACCTTGTGTTTTAAGTGATCTGGAAAAAGAAACAGAGCACAGAATACAGATTGGGATCAAGTATGCCAACTAACAGCTCCACTTATTAGAAAAGCAGAAAACAAACCACTCCAAATTCAAATAAGTTCTACTGAGTAAGGCATACAAATAGTATTTCATAATGAGTTTTAGTTAAACTACTAAGCAATCACTTCTCCTGTCAGCTTAAAACAAATTAATGTTTTTATGAAGTATTGAGCATGAAGGTTCTACAGACACTAACATTTTAAGAAGCTCTTCAATTCCCTGCACAGGCAGGCACAAAAATAGCAGAAAAATAAATCTAATATTAAAAGCTTGGAACTAGTCAGTCACAAAGCCTATATGACGAACCAAATGAACAGAGAGATTGGTATTTTAGTATTATCCCCCACACTGTGTGGTCTGGTATTCTGCTAATTCTTCCTAAGAGCAGTTCTGTATTCTTCCATCCCAAACCACATTTCCATTGTTCTGCATTCTGCTGAGCAAAAGCTCCCAACACCCTAAACTGTGCAGCAATTCTCTGTGGTGTGTAAAAAGGGGATAAAGCCAACCCAGACATTTAGACCTTAATGCAGGATTTGAACTGGAACAGTGAAGAAAGCAATGCAAAACTCTTTCACTTCATCCTCTTACTTGAAATACAGAGAGGATCTGGTTCCTACTCCAGACACTTAGGGAATCTCATGGTCTACCAATATTACGGTATGAATTCTCTGAAGTGCATTGGATGGAGCTGCTTAAATATAATGGGTGTAGAGCCAACTGCTACTCCTCTGCTCAGGCATAAGGATTTCAAAGTTCAAGAGCATGTAAGGTCATTGTGGGAAATCCTTCACTTGATACTCTTATAGACATAAAGTCTTTAACACCAACAATTCCCCTCCTAAAATGGAGTGTACTGTGGCTGCAGATATGTAACATATTTGATACACCATCTCCTGGTTTTCAAGAAATACAGCGCCTTAAAACTAGACGACTACGTTTTCACTTGATGTTTCTTCACTGATCTGCAGTTAGAAGAGGTAATGGGAGATTAAAGTGGTGGTTGTAACAACCACTTGCCAAGGGTTTAAGATGTTAAGTTCACATCGGCAAACAGCCAATGCTGCCACAGTTGTCACTGTGATTTTATTGATGTAATCCAGAGTGAGACTGTTGTCTTGGCGCCAAATCCATAGCCACTGCCAAAATACTGGCAAAGATCAGAGCTGAGGACTTCAATCTTCTTCCTGGGAGCTCTTACAGAAGCAGCTCAAGGCTCATTTCCCCCCTGCTAGAGGGCAGGTGTCTGCCACACTGTGTCAAGCACTAAAACTGGTGCGTTTCTTCACATTCTGCTCCACACCCCCCCCCCCCCCCCCCCCCCCCCCCGTATTTCTTCAATTTCTTCCTCACTGCAATATGGAACCACATGGGAATAAGAGACAGAAAAAACAAGCAGCTACTTGTTTCCCCCCCCAGTATTAATTCTACCATCCCATCCCATGAGATTGAGGCAGGATTCAAACCTCAATACTGTTAGAAGCAACACAGTCCAGCTCCTCACAAATCAATCCCTTTTTGGCTGTGCTGGATTCTCAGGTGGGGGAAGAAAAGGATGCCAGAACAACTTATTCCCCTGAAGAAAAGGGGAGAATTTTTTGTCTCTGCTCAAAAAACCTATGTAAAAAGTACACGCTTCTCTTCTCTGGTATGAATGTGCGTTTTCTCAACAGAGTTGAATTCAGAGCTTCTGAATTTCTCTCAAAACTCCAGCGATCTATGCAAATATACTTCGACAAGGGAAAGAAACAACAGTAAGACCATCTTTATATCCACACTGAAAAAAGCAGTGATATCAGCTCTTGCACTGCTAAGCAGGTTGAGCCTACTACAGCTTTCACAGGACGATGCTTTCCTCAGCTGCCCTCTGTTACTTTGTATTTTAATGAGGGGATCTAATGCTCATGGAATGGCACCACCAGCAATGGGGAGATCCAGGAATAGGGTGGGCAGGTGCTGTGCACATGTTTCTCCCACAACTCTGCCAATCAACCTCAAGCCTGACTCATCTTCTCTCAGCATTGTATTTCCCTGAAAGAGATTAACTGATGCGCCAAACTGTACGGTGTGAAGTTCCGCTAGGAATTAGAATGACTGTAGACAAATTTTCCCTACCAATGACTCATAACTTGAAATCAGTGCTGAAAGGGCTTAAAGATGGGGGTGAAAGACTGAAGAATAAAACAATAAACTCCTCATGAAAATTACTTCACCTACAAAAATAATTTGTGCAAAAGAAAAAGGAGGAAAATCATCCCAGCCCCAAGAGAAGAAATATCCTTTTTAAGACTTGTCCTTCTTTCGCCTCTGCAACAATATCTAAACTGCAGCTGCTTTAAATCAAACTAAGTTGTAAAACTAAGTTGTGTTGTGAATTTCACCATTCTTCTGTAAGAGATAATCCAAAGTGCATCTGTCAATAGAAACATCTATTTTTGGTTTGTCGCAAACTATTTTAAGGACAGCACTGGAAGGTATTCAAAGAATGGCAAAAGGAGCCAAACAACATTTTTATTGTTGCAATTTCAACACTTATAAACCTGCATATCAGCCTAAAAGTAGGTGAGTTGTGAGCCAGGCCAGAAGACTGTTTATCTGTGATAAAGTGTCACTTTGAGGTGTTAATATGAAGAGGCATATAAGAACTTCGTTGGCAACTTTTAAAACATAAAATAAAGGCTTTTTATTTGAAGCAACCATTGAGTTAGTTATGCAGTAAACAGCTTACAGCAAATGCCATTTATAAGTTCCTGCAAAAGTGTTTTTTCCTCCTGTAAAACCCACCCCAGGCTATTTCCCAAAAAAGTCTGTCATTGTGATGGATGGAAGCGTCCAAGGAAGCAAAGTCAAATTTCAAGAAGCGTTTGGTAGAGGAAAAGTTACTAATGCAACTTACTATATCATTTAACAAAAGTAGCCAGGATAAGTATTTCATGTGTGGCAAGCATTTTAATCAGCCTGACTTTTTCAAGAAGGTGACACAGAGCCTTTCAAGGTAAGGGCATGTGCACAAGCTGCTGCACAGTATGTTAGAGTATGTACTTGCAGGGTGTCACGTAGAGCCAACAATGTACAGGCGTGCTCTTACCCTGGTGTAAATGTCAGGTACATAGAAACAGCTCTCTCTTCAGCGCAAGATAAGTTGGCTTATTTGTTCTTACTTTGGGCTGCCAAAGGGTAAGAACTTAACCTCATGGATGACAAAGCAGCTGCTCTACCATAAATACATTACATAAATAATTACATAAATTTACTTAGTAAATGAAGTAGTAAACTTCATCGCTGGTCCACAGTTGCACTGCACAGCATCTATGACATACTGTAAAGTGGATCCAAAAGAGCAAAAACCAGGCACTGTGGCCTTTTCCAATTCAATGAATTCAGGTTTCTTATACCCACGACACCTTACGCTTCAGTTCAAATCTTTTTAACTCAGTTGTGTTCAAAGACTGCTAAAGAACAACTCATTAAAGTTTCATATATGCTGCACAGACAAAGCTAGGAAGATTGCTAATCTTAGTAGGTATTTCTTCAGATATATGAGAATAAAGGAGGAACCTTGGCAGGAGACCTGCCTTTCTTCAAGGACATGGATCAGGACAGAGCCAGCAACGTTTTTGTTTACCACCTAGTAATTCTGATAGGAAATAAAGTTATGAAATAAATTCCATAGTGTTGTTCAACCTCCTGTAATCAGCAGTCTTTGCCTATTCTCAGTATGTTTCTTGCATTCTTATTTCTGAGTTTCTTCCACAATTCCCTGCAAGGTTGCCTGAGTTTTGCAATGGCTATGGCAAGGCTTTCATCTAGTTTGACAGCCATTTATAAACTGCTTTGATAAGCTGCCATCTCCCTTTCCTTCCTCCAAGCAGAAGCATCATCAAGGGCCCAAGTGGGTCCCCACAAATGGAAACGAGGGCTGGAGTCTGGCAGAAGTGTGTAGCACTGGCGGGCCGAGTCACTACAAAGGTGACCAGGCAGCCCCAGCCCTGGCAAACAGCCGCTTCCACAGCTCAGCTGGGATTTCTCCATGGGTCTGAATGACACAGGCAACTAATTTCCAAGATGTTGCCACATTGAGATCATTTGTCCATAAAAAGCAAAACTGAACGAGCGGTAAGCCAAGAGCGCTCTTTATAAGCACTGATCCCAGTGTAACTACACAGGTCACATTTCTTTAGAGCTGGTACTGAGCAGGAGTGAGTAAGGAGGAAGCCAGGAACAGTAATATTGACTTCCACCCTATTACAGGCCAGTGGTGAAGCTCTGCCAGTTATTTACAAAGTGAAGGTTTCCAAGGGCATAGCAACAGCATGCTTCCTCCTTGAAATTATTTGTATTATTGTTCTACTTTACCTTAATTTAGCATGTAATTGATTTAAATGTAAAATGAGATTTTGTTTTTCCAGACATTTCGTAAAATTTGATTTACTAGAAAAATACATTATTTCTAATTTATGGCAACCCCTTCTAAACCCTTTTTAATTACATGGATATTTGTGTTCCATTATTATCCTTCTGAGTTTGATGGCAGTATTATAATTGTACCAAGTTCTTTCCTAAAGAGAATGCTGTTTTCTTTCTCTTTTTCAGCTCACTATGCCCTGAAGATATCCTGCAGAAGTCCCTTAATGAATTTGAGTGAAGCAGTAAAAACACATTCTCTGTGACAACATTTCCAGCAAACTGCCCTCTACAACACTCTTATTTCTGTCTGGAGATGCAGAGACAAACAGATGGGGCCGTTTACAACCACCTCATGCAGACACACTACTTAGACAATCTGCCCTGTGTATGTGCCAGAAGCAAATTTAAAAATAAGAGATTAAGAAAAATATCTAATCTTCTTTCAAAGGCTCCAAGCCACGCTGTCATACTGTTGCTTAACTTTATCTCCTAGGTCATCTCACCTTTTTCGAGGCTAAACTTATTTAATTTCCACTTTAGGCACTGCATCTTGTTATACCTTTGTCTATAGAAAGAACAATCCTCTCTTCCACCCTTACTCTACAGATGCAAAATCCTACATATAAAATAATTAATAATCCACCCTCTAATATTTCTTCTATAAATTATAGGTATTAAATATGCTAACCATCACAATTCAATGACCATTTTTCTAGAACTCTAATTATTTTGGTTGAGTCACCATTCAAGAAGGTATTTAAAAGACATGTAGATGTGGCACTTAGGGACATGGTGCTTTAGTCGTGGACTTGGCAGTGTTAGGCTTATGGTTGCACTCGATCTTAATGGTCTTTTGCAACCTAAATGATTCTATGGTTTCAACAAATATCTATGAACTCTCTCTAGAAGTTCCATATCTTCCTTGAAGTCCTCACCAGGGCACAGTATTTCAGCAGGGGCTTACCAAAGCTGTGTTTAGTGTAAAGATCACTTACTACTTAAGACGTATATTCTACATAATCTTTTTAGCCACAATACTTGCTATGGGATCAAAGCAGTTGCCTATGAAGAGCCCTGTATTTTTCTGAACCTGTTCCATATCACCTATAGCTTACACTGTTTTCCATAGGAGCAATTTCTCTTAACTTTGTAAGCCTTAAACTTAGCCTTCACTTATGTGTGAGGAATAGGCACCTCCAAAGGAGCCTTCATGCTACTAAACTGGGGGACCTGTCTGAGCCTTTGGTGTATCTACAATAGCATTTCATTTCAAAACATAAGTGGGGTTCTAAAGCAAGTCTGCTCACCACCCTGACTTCCCACACTAGAGATGTTTCAGCGTATGCTGACTGGATTCCTTCTGGATGAAACTCAGGTAGCAGATACACTCCAGGAATGCACTGAAAGCACTTCAACCAATAATGGAGATTCAGTTCACAGGACAGACTACAGCTAGTCCAAAGTAAAAAAACTCTCAAAACAGACATTGGATCCTCAGCACAAGCCATTTCACTCCTGCGATTATTATGCCACTGTTACCATAGATGCAGCTTATGGTCTTCCAGGGATTGCAAAGGGAGCTCTGGGACATAAGCTGACACAATCTACCTGACTTCAGATTTTGAAGTGGGATAAATTCCTCCCTGTTTCCCAGATGTCTTACCCTCACTTGGCTATACTGAAATGCAGCTTGTCATAATGGGGCCAATTTAACAAGTAGTTCACATTGTTATAAATCAATAACCCGCTGTCCTCCGCACTTCGTTATCTGCCAATCTTTGTTGACTCCGAATACTTGATTAGCAAAGATTTTATCCTCTAGATTCATGAGGAATTTACTGAACAGCATTAGACCTTGTTAGGAAAGACCTCACTCATTTCTCTCCATGTTCATGTCTCTCAGAACCAGCTTGTAGATCATCCATGTCTGTAATTTTAACTGCACTCGTGCAAACTTTTAAATCCACCTGCCTTCGTTTTATCAAGGCAAAAAGCCTCCTAGGAAGTCTAAGCCTTTGATGGCTTTATAAACCATCCATGCCATCTTGCCCTCCCAAGAGGCAGCAGGCATATTTGACAACACCTGTTTTTCATGAAACCAAAATAGGACAAATATGTTTGTCTTTTAACCCTTTCATCATGGAGTCCCAATGAACCATCAGAACCTTGGGAAACCACTGAAACAGAATTAATGCACTGCCAACTTACTGTTTATTAAGTACTGAAGCAATATCCCATGGACCCAGATCCTATGGTACTAGGTAGTGTACAGATTGAATGGAAGGGTCCCTGCCCAAATTGTTTAAACATCTAATACTAAAAGGTGTTAGACCTCTACAGTAATTGCTTCACGGGGTTTTACATTAGAAATGTTAATTACATACATGTATGTATTTTAAATTGCTTTTATCTTTTACTCCTTGTTCTAGTTATTCCAGCACTACAAGCAAAGGGTCTAATTCTGCTCTTATGAAAATCGGAGTGAGTTGCTCCAGGTGTAACTGCACTGATGCATTCATGGACACAATATACCATGGTACTTCTTGGGAAGGTGGAGAGAATGGGAAATTCTTACACACCATGAACGAGCAGTATTTTTCTGTTCACACTACTAGATATTTTCCTGCTTTCCTTCCAAATAATAATGGTTAAGACCTTTCATAGCTCTATGACAGATTTAATATTTGATGCCAGCTACAAATGGACTAATGTATTTCCTTGTTTCCTCCCAATTTCTTCTTGAAGTCTTAATAGAGATTAACAGTATGAACTTGTGGGGAAAATCATCACTATTTTTATATCAGAGTGGTGGGAACAGAAGTGTTTTATCTATTGTTGCCACCTCCCCAGAATACTGTGGAAGTGCTGGGAAGATGACTGGCTATTCCAAGTTTCCACTATTTCTCCACTGCCTCTTAAGCCTTGCCCTATCACACACTTGCCTACTGGAGCCATGCCAAATTGCCCAGGTGAGAGAAATACATAACCATGGAGAAGTAGCAAATTGATTTTAAAACAAATATCAAAGAATACCATAACATGGGTAAAAAATCAGAGAACATATTGCCTCATAACGTAAGACGACTGAGGAATAAGTCTGCCCCATTACTTGCAGTGGCATCTTCCAATCTCTCCAACAAGACTTAGTGGAATTCCTTCAGAGTGCACACAGGTTTGCAACCCAAGAGCTAAACGAACACTCTCACCTTTAGCCAAGTGCAATTTTATTAAACTCTTGCATAAGTGATTGCAGCAAGACAGCAGAATTCATTTTTATTACCTGAATTGTCTGGTAAACCGAAGGATCAAAGCCTTTCACAGTCACCTCTCGGAAAACTCTTGGCTCCAGTTCATCTTTGGTCAGATCACAGTGATATATAATACCTAAAACACAGCGCAAGTTTGTCAGCTTAGTGTATGCCCATCATTAAAAAGATGCTGGTTTAGGCACTGCGATGGTATTGAATGGCAAAGGTAACTCAGCAGGGTGAAAAACAGTAGCTCCAGACACATTATTTCAATTAATATACACTTTAACATATACATATATGCTTTTCATCTAGTAAGGGTGCAAACGGTTTCCGTACAGAAAGAATAATTCTCACTGAATACAAAGCCAGGTATCCAAAGTGGGTTAAGCAAAATGGAAAAAAGATTTGTTTTCATAAAGTTACATAGCACTTATTGAGAATGATAATGTTGGAAGAAAGAAGTATGAAGTAAATTTTAAAACATCTCCTCTAGAATCACCAGACTGAGAATAAATATATCAAGAATTTAACTCAGCTCGACATTTTTCTCTTTATGATAAAATATTTTGAGATTAGAATTCAAACAGACCCGCAGAGAACAGAAAGAGCTGAGCATCCACTTGAAATTGTGGCAGACTAGCATACGTTACCTATGTAACTGAACAGAATTTGGTCTTGTATCATTTATTTTACATTCTGATCCTGCAGTTTTGAAGGCAACTTCACTTGCTTGAGTTGCACCTACGATTTCCAAAAGATTGCGCACATGAGAAAATTTATGTCTATAAGCAGTATAAAGCTTCTAGGTTGCAGCAGAGGCAGAATCACAGAGACTGCAGAAATCTAAACATCACATAGATGTGTAATTGGCCAAGAAGAATGTTGTATTTAGACTATAAATCACATTCCCTGTCATTTAACCTCAATTAAATTAGAGCATGTCCCATACAGTGTGACTATCATTTGTTTGCACATGGGTTAACATTCTACAAAATCCTAAAATTCACGGATATACTACAAATACATATGATACAAAAAAATAACGTCAGTGTTAATTATTCTTTGTTCTTCTGCTTTACAACAAGCTGGTCTCTGTAGAATTTTAAACGTATCTCAGGGAAAAGAACACTAAAAATTAAGGCAACAAGACCTCTACAGGGATCCTCAATGTAGTAAAATTCACCAAGGTGGACAAGGCTTGATTGAAATACTGCTGTATTGTGTATATTTTTGATACTTTCAGGAAACCAAAAGTAATTATTATAGAGGTTATGGCTATAAAAATTGTATTGAAACATGAAATAATGAGGAAACATATCTGATACAGGGGAATTACCTCACTAAATCACTTTTAGAGACTGTGGAAAAAAATCAAAGATACAGATTGGCAAAGGAACACAGATGAAAACCAACATTTCTAATAACTGATAAAACCTCTTTCCGCAATGGTGAATTAATAGGGGAATAAAAGTAGGACTACTCTAATCTGCTGGGAGTTTTTTTCTTCATTTGTCACAAAGTGACTAGCAAGCCTAATGCAGGATGACAGGTACAAACAAGCATTAAAGCAGCATTTCCCTTAAAGATTAGGATCCAGAAAGTGATACGAAAGCACAAAGGAAAGCACACCAGGTGGTCACAGGCAGAACAGTCATTTGACATATATACAGCTGCCCAAGCTGGATAATGTATTGGCAAACATTACACACCAAGCAGGCAGAATAGCTGCATATTAGGAAACCAGATGATGAAGCATAAGCACAGTCATAAACTGCATTTCAGGAGTCCATCAACCTAATATTACAGTAACATGTAATTGAACCCCTGGTACTGCATCTCTTGTTCTGTTACAGTTTTAGTAGCATGGCAGTTAATATCCAAAACCAGTGATTTAGGGACTTGTGCTCTTTTGCTGGGTGCTAAATAAATGCAGAACACTAGAGCGCTCACTTATGTGTCTGTCTGGAGTGGACAGCAGGAATAACCATATTTTTCAGGGAAGAGCAAAAATCATTTTTATGGTGTCTGCATCTATGGTTTTAGAAGTGCTTTATTCATTATTTCATATATATGTTTACTATCACTTATGTTGTAGGTATGAAATACTAGTATGTTAATTTGTTTCTCATTTGAAAAAATATAGTGCAACTTAATACAGGGCAAATTATATTGATTTCTAATAGTAAAGTAGGAAGATCTAGGTTAACCAAAGACTGTGCTTTTTACTGACAGTGTGAATAGAGGTTGCATGCAAATTAAAAAATATCCATACACCTACCTAAAAATTACCTGTCTCATCTGGTTTCCTCACCCTTTCCATATTCCCATACATTTTACCTCAATTCTTTCACTTCCTCTTTCTTCTAGATTCCTGGTCACTCTGCCCCAGTTAAAAGAGCTACACTATGGCGAATCCTCTGTAGATGTTAAGCACATGGATGAAAAGGAGAAAAAAAATCTGCCTAAGCAACTGGCAGGCAGTGAAAGCAGCCACTGTTGGCTGGCTGGCAAACCAGGGGCTAAAACAGATCTCAGGGCTCTTCCCCTCCACCTGGTTAGCAGCTGCAGAGGCTGTATTGGCTCAGCTGAGATGAACAGTGCAGGCTTATAGGACTGGCAACTGCTGGCCCAAGAGGTGGGATGTGAGCAAGTGAATTATCTGAATCATCAATTTGGGATGAAGCTAGAGGTAAAGCAAGAGTGTCCTCAAGCTCCTCCCCAGATGTGATGGCTGCAACAATCTGGATGTTGCTTAAAAAGTTTGTTTAAAAAAGAAACTGGAAACAGAATCTATCTTATTTCTGGTTATGTAAACAGTAAGATAATACTAGGAAATTCATCATATTTCTTATCTGCTAAGTTTAAAATGCAATTTTGATAATTCTACACAAACAGCAAACCTATCAAAACTGTTACATGGCCATTTTGCAATGTGGCTGTGCTGTAACTGAAACAGATCAAAAATATGTCAGATGCCGTAAGAACATTTCTGATCATTTTATGATTCATGATCACGCACAACCTTGGAAGAAGATAAAGATGCTGAAGCCTATCTCCCCTCTCCTTATTTGAATCCTGTCCTGCATTAGCTATTCAATGTGAGAAGAGGAGGAAAGGAGGATGAGGAGGAGAGGAG